>NC_056741.1:849607756-849720256 GCF_019279795.1 Protopterus annectens | reverse complement strand
AGTATCTGAGAGGTGTGGTTGAGGAAAAGAGAAAATGAGTAAGTAGTGCAGAAGTTTCAGGGGTACTGTGTAAAAGAAAAATGATGAAAAAGATGCAAAGTAAGGTGTGCAAAACAGTGGTGTGAGAACTATATTAAATAAGCCTTGTCAGTGAAGCCAGAGCAGTTGAGAAAGATTGAGGTGATGAACATGTACTGCTTAAGATGGGCAGCAGAATGCACACTGTGGGACAGACAAGGACATCAGACTAGAAGCCAAATTAGTATCAATTGATGAGAAGGTCAAGGAAAACAGACTATAGTGGCATTGTCATGTGCAGGGAAGCAAAAGACAATCTGGTAAAGCAGATTAAGAAGAGACAGGAAGAAAGCAATAAGAGATGAGGACATCCAGACAAGAGATGGATGGAATGAGTCAGAAAGAACTCTAACAGTCAGACATGACTGTCAAAGAATGTAGGAGTGGATTTAAATAAAAAAATGTGGCAACAGTTGAAGTGATACCCCAACTCCCTGCTAAAATGTGGAAATGGGGAGTTGATGAAAATGAAAAACCTCAATTTTTGTACACTAATAAATACTGGTGCTGGGTATAATTTTACAGCAGCAGAATATATTTAAATGAAAGTTACATACTCACCATAACAATAGATCAGTGTGGTCTTCTTTTCATCTGGTTCAACCTTTGGGTTATCACATTTGACCAGATCCAACCTCTGTGCCTTTTTGAAGATGTGAATCCAGGCCTCTAATTCAACCCTTAACCATAATCATTCTCTTCCCCCAAACACCTCAGATCAAGATTGCCTACTTATTAATAAACAAATTTTCATTATCTCAACAAAGTAAATACCTGATAATCTATACAAATACATGACGCGGAAAGGTTGCAACCAACTAAGGTTGTAAAATTACAAAGTTCTTGATTAGATCCACTCAATCAAAAAAAAAAAGGCACCAGATGAGAATTTTGGAAGAGATTTTGAACCGGGCAAAAACAAAACACAAAAACGACTGCAATGTTGAGTACATGACTTTCATATCTGATACTGTCTTTTTTCATTCTATTTAGCCTTTGGGACAGATTCCCAAGCTACCAAAAATCCCTGGGAGGTATCAAGGAAGGATATTTCTGAATATGGTAGAGCCAAAAGATGAACAGGATCTTGACTGTGCATCTAGCTTATAAGACATTAATGTGTGGACCATGGACTAAGTTGCTGCAGCACAGATTTCAGTGACAGGAACTGTACACACAAAGGCAGTAGAAGTAGCAACAGACCTTGATGAATGAGCTTTTGGTATCTTGGTTAAAGATCAACCAAAGTTTTCACAGACAAAGGCTATGCAATCTGAAAGTCACTCTTGACAGTGTGACTTTAGAAACACTCTGGCTTAACTGTGTTCTTGAGAGAGCTAGGAACGGTTGGTCAGACCTCCTACAATCTTTAGTCCTGTGTAGATAAAATACAAGTTGCCTGAGATCATATAATAAATGCAGAGCATGCTCTTCTTACCTTTGGAAAGGATACTGGTAAATTAATGGTTTGATTAAGCTTAATTTCAGATGCCACTTTTGGAATGAACGTGGGATTTGTTTTCAAAGCTTCCCTATCCTTATCAAAGATCAAGTGAGGGGGTTTACAAGAAAGTACTTGCAACTCAAGAGATCCTCCTCGCCAAATTGATGGCCACCAGGAAGATAGTCTTTCAAAAAAGATACTTTAAATCTGCTGTTGTTGTGGGTTTGAAGGGAGGTTTTGTTAACGCTTGAAGCATGACAGCTATGTTCCATGGGGGAATTGCATCCCTTGTAGAAGATCACAATAAGAAGGATCCTTTCAGAAAGGACTTTGAAATCTTTAGTGAAGCTATAGCAGTCTGATTGTGTCTAATATGGAAATTAGAAATAGCCACTAATTGTACTTCGATTGTTGAAAACCTAGAGCCATTTTGGAAAAGATCTGACAAGAAGTCTAGAATAGATGGGAGAGGAGCTAAAAAAGAATGTATCCCTTTAGATGATGCCTAGAATGAAAATCTCTTCAATTTACTGAGGAAAAGTTTTCTAGTACTTAATTTTTATGAAGCTGATAAAATATGGACCACTTGAGTAAGAAAGCCCGGAATATCTAGCTACCATTAAAACTGGAGGAACCATGTGGTTATTTTCACTATCTCTGGGTCTGGGAGAGACTGCCCAGATGGACGTGTCAGAAGATTTTGATGGAAGACCAACACCCAGGGAGGATATACTAAAGAGGTCAAAGGAAGGGGAAATCAAATTTGCCAGGGCCAATAGGGAGCAAAGAGGATTACCTTGGTCTTGCACATTGTTTTTTGAATAAACGTTGTCATTAGAGGAAAAGGGGTAGGGAAGGCATATAGGAGACTCGGGGACTAACTGTGGACTACAGCGCCCACTGGGAACTGTGCCTTGGGGGGTGATTAGAACAAAACAGCCATTTCATTTATTGTTTATGTACAAAGCAAAAAGACTGCAGCATTGCTGAACCCAGTGACTGAAGATTTCATTTGCCACTACTTGACTAAAGCCCCACTCATGTGGCAAAAGGATGGATCTGCTCACCTTATCAGCTAATACACTGGAAGTCCCTGAAATAAGCGTTGCTTTGAGAAAATGATGGGAAGACATTACCTACTGCCATACTTTCACGGCCTCCTGGCATAAAGGATATAAATGGGTTCTGCCTTGCTGGTTGCTGCACCAGATTACTGCCATTGTGTCCATCTTGATGGAGATCACACCCTTGGAAAGAGAATCCTGGAAAGCCTGCAATACTAGAAAATTGCTGTAATTTCCAGGATACTGATGTGTAGCCTGGCCTCCATGTGCGACCATGAACCTCGGACTATCTTCTCTTCTAAATGCCCCCCACCCAAGGAGGGAAGTATCCGTGGTTACTAAGGCAGGGGTGGGGGTGGTGGGGGTGTGTGTATGTGTGGGCAGAGAAAAGGGTCGACATTCCAGAAGAGCTATCGAAGTCAACCACCATTTGATGTGAGGCCTACAAATAGGATTAGATGAAAAGAGGATGCGAAAAATGAGATCACTGTAAGGAAAGGGTCCACTGAAAAAGTCTCATGTGGAATCTGGCTAGGGGAACCTATACTACTGTCAAAGCCATTATCCCTAGCAGTCACAGAACAAGTCTTGTGGAGGTGAGGAGTGTCAAGAGAACTTGAAAGGCTGCTAGATGTAAAGATGCAGTCCTGGACTCTGGGCGGCTGGCTATCTGAATGCTCGTATTCAGGTAACACTGATGAACTCTAGCTGTTATGTGGGTGTTAAGTGGCTCTTTGCTTCACTGACTGTGATTCCTAATTTCTGAATAAGTTGGAGCAAGAAGTCCCACTGATGAACCAGAAGATCCCTGGATGGGGTGATGAGCAGCCACTTGTTTAAATATGGGAACACCCAGAACCCTAGCAGTCTGAGATAAACTGCAACCACTGCCATGCATTTGGTAAGCACCCAGAGGGCTGCACTGAGACCAAAGGGCAGTTACCTGAATTGGAAGTGATTGGCTCCCAGCTGGAAACAGAGAAATCTCCTAGATTGCCTTGCTATTTTGATATGGTAGTAGGCATCCTGGAGATCTACACAGCATACCCAATTGTCTTTCCTCAGAAGAGGTACTATGAACTGAACTGTGACCATTCAGAACTTTGTTTTACAAAATGACTGATGTAACTGAGGTCCAGAATTGGCCTTAGGTCTCCTGTCTTTTTCTGGAACTAAAAAGAACCAGGAATTAACTCCGGATTCTAGTTGGTCTGGGGGATCTGCTGGATGACTTCTTTCAACAGTTTTAAGACTTGTACTGTTGGGGATTCCATCTGATCAGGTAGCACTGTGGGAATCTTTCTATTTAAAGGAAGGGAAACAAAAATAATTATTGTAGCCTTGGGTGATTATCCTCAGCACACAAGTTTCTAGTGTGATGAACTGCCAGACTTGAGGGTGCAGGGATAAGTGTCCCCCACACAAGTTTCTAGTGTGATGAACTGCTAGACTTGAGGGTGCAGGGATAAGTGTCCCCCTCAAATTCTTCCAGAGTGTGGCAGTCAAGCAACCCTTCAGGAACCCTGGAAGGATTTATTGGAAAAGAGATAGCAAAATCTTTGATTCTGTATTCCACCTCTGTCCTAGGGTGACATCCACTGAATTTGCTCTCCCCTCTGCATCCACTGGACCTGGCTGAAGGGAGCACCCTGGTTGAACCCTTCATATTTCCTGAACCACATCATCTTACCACCCCTCTGGTTCCTGGAAAATGTTCTCTAAGGGGCAGACAAATGTATTCCCTGCTGATGCGAGTTTCCTTAACCTTTGATCCAAATTGCATCCAGGCATGCCAGAGGATGGCTATGTCCGTTCCTGTTGCTCTTGCCATACCATCATCTGCATTAGAAAGCAGACGCATGGCTATGCTGGACACTGACTGTAAGGTAGACAGCTGGGACTCCACTGTTGTTTGGATGTCCATTGGTAAGTTGCCTAAGAGGGACAGGGTAAGTTCCTTAGTCAAGGATCTCTTGAAACATGTCATGTTGGCCAGATAGTGCAGCACTATGAGTGTGAAAGTCACTGACGCATGCGTCAGTTTCCCAAACCTGTCAAATGCTCTTGATTTCCTGTTAGGAGGCTGGACAGACATACTCTCCTCAGAGTTCCTTCTTAGTAGCTGCCACCACAATCTTGACATCTATTGGGGCCATTGCTCCAGTGTGCTCTGTCCTTAGTTACAACCAAGATTTTATCTGGTTTCTTAGGAACTGGTTCCTCTGTATTAGGATTCTTCCAAGCCTGCTGAGCTATCAAGTATGAGTGCATCAATAGGTGGTACCACCCAAAAGGTAGAAGAGCCAGCTCCAAATGCATCAACCAACAAAGACTCCTTGAGGGAAGTTATATCGGTGGACCAACCCCCTAGTTGTTTCATCAATTCCAAAATGTCACCGAAAGCGACATCCTCTAAAGGAGATCCTTGGGGATCCATTCCCATCAACCAAGTCTGTTTTTTCAGTGTCTGATTCTGGGAAGGAATCTAAATGTCTCCTCTTACTTGTCTATTTTCTGGGACTCTGCCTCAATGGTACTTCTGGAGACAAGTCAGAGTCAGACTGGGAGCTCACATGGCGAGCAGCCCCAAGACTTAATGAAATGACTGTCCTTGTTGACCTGGATATGCTGAGTCAGACACAATATCCAAAAGGGGTTGGGACTGAGCAGAGTGTGTGGAATACACCTGCTCTCTTTGCCTAGTAAGAACCTTTTTGGAAGCCTCAAAAGCTGAGGTGGAGATCAGGGCAAAAGAGACTCCTACACCACTGAGGTGAGATGGAGAAAAAGCCTTCCCTGACCTGAACTGCCCTGGATCCAAAGTCAACAATGGACCCGACCTATTGAGTGCTGAAACGTCAAGGGAAAAACAGAGTTCCAAAAGTTTCTTTGTTAAATCCACACCCTGAGCCCCAGTACCAATACTTCTGCTCTGAGACTCATTCCAATCCAAGTGGATGTTGAAGTTGACGATACTGGCATCTCTGAAGTGGGTGCAAAAACCCATGGGCCTCAGATCCGAAGGACAGACCAGAGTAGTAAATATCAATGGAGGGATTGTTGGAGCTGTTCTCTGAACGTCCAGTGTGGAAGGTGCTAGGAGAACCCCTAGTTGCACTTGCATCTAAAGGAACCTCTGCAACATCTTGTCAACATCTGTCTCGGTAAGGCACCTCAATGATCGAATGGACCTGGAAGATGAAACCATTCAAGATGGTCTTGACGAGTGTCTCTCCAACAAGAAAGATGAACGGAGTAGAGGACTTATCAGCTCTGGTTAGAAACGTAGAGGAGGCTTCTGATCCATTTGTCGAGGAATTTGCGATGCAAGATCTAAGGGTTTTGATCGAACCAAACACCATTTCCTGGTTTTATCTGACCTCTTTTCTGATGATTTGTCTTTCTCCCTTTCTTCTTCCTTAGGTCTTTTTGTCTAGGTTTTTCCCTGTTTTAGCTGGGGGCACAGAAAGAGCAGGAGTACAAGTCGAAGCCTGTGCAGATATTCCTGTTTGTTGAAGGATCAGACCTTTTAAAACTAGTTTGTCCTAACAACCTTGAGGTGTGATCTTGTGGCTGCAAGGTGCACATTTTTTTAATCTTTGAACCTTAGAAATTATGTTTTAAAAACAGAAGACTTAATTAAACTGTGCTAGAAGAGAAAAATTATTAAAAGAGAGTTATTAATAAATATACATATATAGAGATTTTATTTTTAAAGCTGGTATACAGATATTAAAAGGGGAGCTAAAACAGGATGAAAACTGCCAAAATGGCATGGAGTGGAGAAAATAACTTTGCTGCAAATTATTTGTCAGAACCCTTGAGAATATGTCCTTGATCAGGTAGTAAATGAGATTTGGGCTATTTGAGGGAAGGAGACAGAGCCCTGGATCCTCAACTTCAGAAAGGTACCAAGGTTAGACTGGGTCAAATCCAATAACCCAAAGGTTGAATCGGATGGAAAAAAAGACAACCTTGGATTTTATGTTTTCAAAATAATATATTTGGGAAGTTTTATTGTAGTGTGATACACCGTTGCAACTGCTGTTAGCATTGCTGCTTTACAGTGCTTGATTATTGGTTTTGGTGTTGTCTGCGCATACTCTACATGTCCTCCCTGAGTCGGTTAAGGGTTTTCAGAAAGTGCTCTGATTTTCTCCCTCAATCAAAGGACATGCCATAGGGCTAAGTGTAAAAAGTAAGGTCTTTACGGCTTTTCCCGGTTAGGGGTCGCCACAGCGGAACTCCGGTCCACTAATGATTGGCAGTAGATCTTTACATGCTGGCTTGCCGGGCCTAACGCACAGCCTTCAATGAAGGAACGCCCATTCAGGCATGTCGCCACAAAGAAGACACTCTAACTGAGAATCGAACGGGCAACGTCTAACTGTGAGGCGACAACGCTACCGCAGCACCACCACCGCAGTCGCCATAGGGCTAAGTGTGCATGTGTAAATTGATATCCTAGGCAGAATAAGTTGCTCTGCATAGCACCTAGCAATTAGTATACAGTAAAGGCTTCAGCTCCCTTGTATCTCTGAACTGAAGCATGCAACAGGAAAATAAATTAAAAGTTATACAAAAATAACACACAACAATCTGCTCTGTCATTATACTGAGTTAAAAGGGAAAGAAAATCAATAACCTGGTACACAAAATCCATCTTTATGAAATTGATCATCTCACAATAATATAATCTATATAGTTAACACTGCAAGCATCTTCCTACCTCCCTGTCACCTGATCCCAACATACATAAAAAGCAATTTGATGTAAATGTTGCATGATAAAGCTTTTGCAGAAGTCTGTCACTTAACCTCATGAGTATCTAATCATCAGTGTTGCGATGGAAGTGACACATGCTGTGGTACACTGAGGCACCAACAATCTGTCAGAGCACAGATAAAGTGGTACCAACAGGGCCTGGGTGGTAGCTGAGAGATGCCAGGAGGGTGAGCAGAAGGTAACATTGCCAGAAGTGCTACCTTTGCTAGCAGCCACTGCACAGAGGAGAGAGAGGATTATGGAAAATAATTGCTGGCTGTAGCAGTGGACAAAGGTAAAAAACTTAGGACTAGTAGGAGGATTGAGAGACCTTGCAGAGACCATCTCCATGCAAAGAACAGACTCCATCTTAGTTCAGAAGGGAAAGCAGTGCAAGTGCATGGTAGACTTTCATATCTCTGCCTTTAAACAAGGATGGAAGGCGGGGGGGGGGGGGGGGGGGTTGAGAGAACCATAAAAAAGATACATGTTTAGGAAGTAGCCAGAAGGTAAAACAAATACAGAACACAGCAGAAAAAGAAACAAATGTGGCTTGTAACATGGCTAGATAGACTTACTCTGCCAATGCAAGGTGTCTGGGAAGTTGCAAGTAGTGATGGATTAGAAAGTGGGCATTACACGTATCAGAAGAAATTACCAAATAGCTATAGGGGGTGGGACATGGTGGTACCTTGAAATAGATTATTTAGGAATGACAGAGAAGGAAAACAAGGGATGGAGTAGCAATCTACATAAAGGAGGGGATCAGATGTGATGCAAAAAGGGAGGAAAACACAGCAAAGCAGGAATAGGAAAAGGGTGTAGCTAGGGTTAGAAGCTAGGTAAAGTGTCCTGGCACTTATGTAAAAGAGTGGAGGCAAAGCCTGTGGATTCATAGACTACATCACCCACCAGATACAATAGGAGAACAGAATGAGAGACTGGAGAAGAGAATAAACGACTGAGGATGGAGGAAGTAGACAACTACCCATAGGGCATCTGAACCTAACAGGAGCAAATTGGGAGATTAAAAGCTTCTGAGTAGAGAGAGAGGAAAAGTTCATTAAAGCCCTGGACCATTAGGGTTTCAGACAAGTGATGCAGAACTGTACCAGACAGAACAGAATTCTGGGTGTGGTCCTACCAATGCAGAGGGTGTTATGAATGTCCAAGGTTAAGGCAACATTAGCCATGCACGATTACTCCACAGTATGATTCGGAGTGGGAAGGAAAGCGATTACTCCATAGTATGATTCTTAGTGGGAAGGAAAGGCAAGCAAAAAGAAACCCTAAGACAAGGTGTGGGAGGTTAGAAGAGTGGATTAGGCTGCACTGGAGGAGGTGGTCAATTAAGAGTTAGGAGACTAGGAGCTCACACATGGATTAAGCAAGTCTGGCTCTGTTGTGTACAAGGATAAAGCCCTGACAACAACCTAGATGATACAAGTTTTTATAGCAACTCTGATACTAGAAGAACCAGGTAGAAGAAGATGTGAGTGAGTGGCTGATACCAGCTCGCCCATCCTGGGAAGGGAGGGGAAGAGGTAGTTTGGTCAGCCAACTGTCATCATTAAAGCAAAGCGTCAAACAAAACCAAAGACAGCTGGGACTCGGGATCAGAGCTTACTTATGTCAAGCTAGGGATGGTAACTGTCAACTGTATGTGAGAGTAAGCACTCATAAGGAGAGCAAAGGAAGCCCTTAGGTGATACAGGTGTTCATGTCAGCCACCAGAAGAAGGGTTAAGGCCATGGCCAGGCCACATTTTGAGTACCGCAAACAATCCTGGAAGAGATATAAGGGAAATTACATCAGTCTACTGGAAGGAATTCAAAGGAACCTTACCAGAAAGACCCAGTGGATGAAGGGGAAGGAATATGACTAGATGCTAGTGAAGCTAGACATCTCACTTAAGACCAGAAGAGATGGGGGTGGAAGGATGTGACATTAGTGCACAAGAACTTAAAGGAAAGGACAGAGGTGGAAGTAGAAAGGTACAGGCAGCAGATTACAAGGGCTAACTAGTCACAAGATTTCTAAAAGTGCTATTTCAGACTTGTAGACCCACAAAATGGTCAACCAGAATGGGTGAGGGAGAAATAAACCACACATGCATTCAAAAGGATATGGGAAATGTGGAAAATGGTAAGAGGGAAAGTGTGTTAAGGCACTTAAAGTAGACCAGATAGGCTTATGATTTTTGCCACTAAGCAACTGTAATATTAACACAGTAGATTGTTTCCATGATAACACCATTCAATTCTCTACATGTACAATATCATTGTTAACTTCAGCATGGAAAATTCCTAACCAACAGTCTGAAGCAAACAAATTATGTACTTACTATAATGTTAGATCCTCACTATCTATGTCCATCCACTTCAACCACAGGACTAGGAGCCACAGGCAACAATCATTCAGCATCTTTACGACTTTAAAATACCTCCATGAGTTCCCAAAATGCTCCTTGCATCCCTGTTTTCTCCATACTGAGATTGTGCAGAATGGGGAAAACAAGTGTGGGATTGTTGAAGTGGACAGACATAGATCACAAACATATGGTAATTATGTACTTATCACAACGCTGAATCCTTACATCGAGGTCTGTCCGGTATGATTAATGGGGTCCTGAGCCACTTGTTGGATCCGATCTGCCATAACTAGTGCTCTAGACTGGAGCTCCTTTAAAATTATAGCTTCCCGTAATACTCTAACTTATCTTCTCTCCTCAGATTCTGTTTGCCACAGCTAAGTGCTGAGCCTTTTTTTTTATTTTCAAAACACCACAAACACAAGTCGTTTGGGAAAAAAAAAAAAAAAAAAACAAGCGACAGTGATTCAAAGCTTTACTTCACATGTATAGCATCTTGGACCTCGGCCATTTGCCTTCAGTGGTTACATTAAATCATTAACAAGCTAACCCTTTTTATTTTCTCAAGTATGCTTAAGTGTTGTTCTCCTTGATTTTATTTTACTGTCCTTCTCCTGCTGAGCTTTATTCTTATTAAAGTATCCATACTTAAACGTTATTTTAGATTTCCCATTATTTATCACATTGTGTATATAGGATGCCTACCAACCAGTCATCATGTAGCTAAAAAGAAAAAAAGGGAAAAAAAAACTACTGTCGTCTCTTATATATTGTTACCTTGTAATGCAGTACAATATTTTGTACTGCATGTACCTTGCTCTGTTAGAACACTTTTGCTTTTCAAAAGTTTGAAAGTCTGTTTTTTTAATTATGGAATACTCTGACAAGACCTTTACTAATGTCTTAAATGTATCTAAGGAGGCTTGGGCTGGCCCTTCTTCACCCACCCTGGTTCCTCCCTGGTCCATGTTTTGGTACCAGTGACATCAAAGCCAAGTCAATACCTAGAGTCTACATGCTTGGTTCAGACTCAATCTTCGGTTTCAGTGCTAGTGCCTCTCCATCCAATTCACATGATGCAGAGACTCTCAACATCAAGCAGATCTCAGGACAGAGTCCTTGAGGCCAAGTCTTTGGTGCCATCACTGGCACCAACCCATCTGGTTTACTTTATGGTGTCAGAATCTTTGCCCTTAGAGGTCTCAACACCAACTTCCTCCTCAAAGCCCTCCACTACATTGATTCTGGGGGCTCCTCCTGCAGTATCTCTTACGTCCTCCTTTGGGGGGGAAGTAGATGGTGCTGGGAGGGACGTCAGGTTGAAGTTCAAAGTCATGGAGAGGATGACTGCCTTCCCCTCAAAAAAGGTAGGTTCAGAGGATTTCCAAGATGGCTGCACATCGATCAATAGCTTAATTCCAGCTCTCTCAGTATGAAAAAGAAACTAACAGATAAGGGCCAGGAACTCTGCCAATTTTAGTAAATTCAGTTACCAACTAGTAGGTATGCTGCCAAGATGCCAGCAAAGAAGAAACTTAGGGAGCATGAAAGAAAATAAACTACAAAATGAAAAGATTGACTGGGAGGAATCCTGCAGCTGTTCAGCAAAAAGCAGTTTAAGCTCAAGCTTTGGTGCAATACATGGCTCCAGTAATCTAGAGGTGGAAAAAAATGTCAGACATGCTCACAGCTGATTAAAATAAACAAAATACTGAAGGAGTATATTAACTCAAACAAAAGACTGCAAAAATGAAAGAAGCCTTAAACAGCTATTCAGATGAACTGATAAAACTACAAAAATCAAAGGTCAGCAGGAAGAAAAGGTTGGCTGAGTAAGAGACTGCTCAAGAAGAGATGTTTCAAAAACTGGTAGAGTTATAGGACAAACACATCAGGGAAACCTGAGATTTTCTGCTGAACCAGAGAAACTCAAAGGAACAGACTGTATTAATTTTACTAAAGCACAAATAAACAAATGGACTAGTATTCCCCAGCAAGACTTGTGAACTGAAAGGGCACATTCTGTGCATGCACCACTCCTGGTCGCAAAAAAAGCAGCCAAGATCTGTATTAGTGAAAATGGAATTTTACCAGAAGAAAGAGTTGATCTTGATAAAACTGTGGCAGAAGGGTAAAGTATTAAACCACGGAGATAAGAGTATTTGTGGAAAATGGTGACTCACTGTACACCAGGCAGAAGAGAAGCACATTTATTTCAATAATCAGGGGATGTCAAGGCAGGTGTGAGATTCAAGCTGCTTTATCCAACTGTCTACAAAATATTTTTTTCTGGAGGATCAAAGTAATTTTACGATGAAAAAAACACTAAGGAGGTAAAAGTTTGTACAAAAAAGTATACCATCAAACAGAAGGTGGCACTGCTTCTCATTCTTCTGAAAATAGAGCTCATACACAGACTTGGCCCTTGAAAAACAAAATGCTTGACAGAGTGACTAGAATGACCGGGAGTACCTTGGAATTGAACCAGAATCTGAAGATGAACAGGAAGAAGACCATCCACATAGAAGTTAGTGAATAAATGTGAGATTATAAAGTACTAATCGCATTTGAGAAATACAGCTGTACAAGAAAAAGTGAAAAGAATGGACTTTTGCTGATAGTGTTAACATGTGAGGGACTGCAAGCCATTTGCCTTACTTCATGTCATTAATATTTGGAAGGACATGAAGGGAAGAGTAAGGAAAAAGGTAACTAAGTAAAACAGATTCTCTTAACAGTATTTCTATAAAACGTTTTGTGATATAAATTACGTTACACAGTAAATCATTTTCATATATTGTTGTATCTGATAAAGATACTAAACAGATGACGTCTTTCTTTTTTTAATTAAGAAATGCAAGCATTACATTGCAAAAAGAGAAAAATGACTGGATAAAAGCATTCTTGAAGCTAACAGGCTGTAATCTTAAGTTGTTGAGGTGGCAAGGAGATGTAAAGGTACAACGATCATAACACACGTAAAGCTGATGGGTTTTCTCGCTTACTTTTGCATAGGTGAAAGTCTGGATTAAGACCCTTGGCTTAATCTAATAACATGTTTTAAGTAAAAACAACTAAATAAGAGGATACTGAATGTAAAGAAAATGTTTCCTTCAGCAATAAATGTTCAGCATATGTCTTCAGAAGTTTGCAACTGAAAGCTACTTTTTTCTCTTAGGCTTCCATGAAGACACGCTGATTATAGGGCAATATGAGGCAATACAAAAGCTGTTTTCCACAACTAGGAGAGGAATAAAAATTTAAAAAAAAAGAACAGAAAGCAATTAGTGCAAGTAGGAGCACAGGGGATAACATGTGGCTTAGCATGGAGAACCTTATCTTTCGGTCACATAATGCCTGTGGCTGAAGCTGTCTATTTAGGACAATTGTTCCTATTAAGAGGGTTAAACTTCATTATCTGCATAAGTACACAGTTTTTTGTGTTTGTATTAAGTCAATTGGTTGAAGCCACAGTGGTGCAGCGGTAGCGTTGTTGCCTCACAGCAAGAGGTTCTCCTTTTCGATTCTTGGCTGGAGTGCCTTCTGTGTGGTGTCTGCATGTCCTCCCTGTGGTCAAGTGGCATTCAAAAGACCTGTGTGAATAGGCGTGCCTTCATTGAAGGTTGGACGTCGGGTTGGCAACTCGGCACCATAAAAATCTACTGCCAATCATTAGCGGACCGGAGTTCTGCTGTGGTGACCTCTAATCGGGGAAAGCCGTAAAGACAAACAACATTAAGTCAATAGGTTATGGTGGTGTTTTGGGGGTGGTTTTTTTTTGAGATTTCATTAAAGGAGAAAGTGTTGTAAAACATAACACAAGTTCAAATACAGATGACAGGAAACAACTGTAGAAAAGTTCAACCTGTCAAACACTAGTGGGTGCATTTATGAGAAAAAAAGTTATGTACTCGCCATAATGATGAATGCGTGTTGCCCAGTTTCATTCTTTCTCAACTGACAGGTGTGAGGACTGGTAGAGATAGGTGAAGGCTGCCAGTCTAGCCAGATAGCATTGTGTAGATAATTCTATCATTTGTAAATATGAATGCTGAACTTAAAACAATGTGGCAACATTGCCATGTGTTGTAAAGAAAGCTAAGTGAAGCATTTTTGTCTGGACATCCAACTCAGCACTGCCTTATGCTCTCTTTATGTAAGTAGTATGTTAGAACTGTGTTTTCTCCTAGACGTAGCTAGGAATTAGAAAAGATTAGACTAAGTGTTTTTCTGTGATGTCAAAACTGTACTACTGATTTATTTTATGTACTTCTGTGTGATCTCTGAACTTTTGACTAGCACTGTATAGTAGAAAGTATTGTCTTGTGAGTTTATTTATTATTAAATATTTTAAAACCTTTTAACTGTGGTTGGTTTGTGTAAAGATAATTTAAGTTCTTTAGAGTACTTGTATGCCTTTGGTAAAACTGTACATAGCCATTCAATGAGCCTTGACTGTAGTCACACTTACCAATTGGATAATAATATTGCATAGTAATGATTAGCTGATAAACATTAGCTGGGTGGTGGCAAGTAGTACTACTAGTGGACTATAGTCTGGGTAAAAGGGCACAGCTGGAGAACCTGTGCCAGCCTTCCCCAGATATGTCTGTGTGGTTATCTCAAAGTGTGTGTGTGTCAGCTACTTGGGCAGGGACATGAAGCACTGGTTGGACAGAGAGGGTGCTGGAGATTTTAGCTTGCCCAGCTAGGCTGAGATCTGGACCCTATAGCTGTGCTAGTGTTGAGTTTCATTAGGGACCTGGGGAGCAAGGGAGCAACCAGCCCCAGACTGACTGTGATGTCTGTGTGCTCTTAAGGGAAATTGCACTTTACTGTGTGCATTTGTTATCCTTTCCTCTCACATGAGATGCCCTCTCTGGTGTTAGTGGTGAGGACTGAGGTTCCTTGACTGCTGGGACAGGGCACGGGCGTCACATATTAATTGGTGGCAGTGGTTGGTATATCCTCACACATTAATTGTTTAGCAGCGGTGGGATATCCACATCACATATTAATAAGTTGGCAAATGCTAATTGACTTGTAGTGGTGTGGGTAGAGTGCATCCTGTAGCTTGAGTACAGTGAGCATTGAAGGTGTTTTAGAGTTCAGATCACATTTTTTTTATTTCTTTTGTTAGCTTAGTTAGTCAGGGTGAGCAGGCAGCATGTCAGCAGAGGAGTATGGAAAGCTGACAAGGAGCCAGCTGGAGGAGATGTGCCAGGCTAGGGGACTGGTACATGGAAATCTGACTAAGGCAGACCTGATTGCAGCCTTGGTTACAGCTGCATAAGAAAACAGCAACCAGGAGGACAATCAACAACAACAAGGCAGTGGAGATATAATTCCATCGGAGAATGGACAGCTCAACCTTTCTGCAGTGGACTTAAACATCCAGCTGGAGCTAAAGAGACTTGAGTTGAAGGCCAGGCATGTGGAATTAGAAGCAAATGAGAGACTGTGACGTTTGCAGGCGGAGGAGAAAAATAAATTATTATCTCTGCAAGCTGATGAACAACAGAAGCACAGGCAGCATGAGAAGGAGATGCTGACTCTTCGCCAGAGTCATGGAGGTAATGGGGAAGGTAGTAACTGGACCCCAGAAGCACAAAAGGTCAGTAAATTTCTTCCGCAGTTTAAAGAGGGGGATAATTTTGATAGTTTCATTCATATGTTCAAGAGGGTATGTAAACAGTATGAAGTTGACCAAGGGCTCTGGGTACGGTTCCTGACCCACTTACTCCATGGTAAAGCTGTAACTGCATTATCTAAAATGTCAGACAATGCATATTTTGATTATACTGCTGTTAAAAATGTCTTTTAGAACTGTTCAAGCTAACACCTGAAACGTATAGGAAAAAGTTTTGTGAGATAGATGCAAGGCAGATGAAAGTGTGTGTGAATATGTTGCTGAATTGAGCACTTATTTCCATAGGTGGGTGAGTGGATGTCAGGTCACCATATTTAAAAGGCTGGCAGACCTTTTGGTGAGGAAACAAGCTCTTAGCACTTTGCCTGAGGACATGAGGAGCTGGTTAGCTGATAGACAATGTGCTACTTCAGAGGAGCTGGGGAAGAAGGGAGACCTATATCTGGCAAGCAGGGCAGCCCTGCACAGGAAGGGGACCCCCAGTACTGCTTATGGGTCTAAAGGAACCCATGGTGGGCAGCACAGACTGCCGCAACAGAATCTGCCAGTAGCAGGGGAAGCCATTAGTCCAGGTACACATCCAGGAACTAGGGTTAAATGTTTTGAATGCAACCAGTGGGGCCATGTGGCATACAGATGTCCACAGAATCAAGGTGGGGAACCAAAGTGGAGGGAGCCAGTAAGTGGGAATGACAAAATGCCAAAAGTTGGTTGTCTTAGGACAACAAGGGTACCAAGCTACCACCAGAGGCTATATCCTGTTGTAGTGAATGGCAAAGAGGCCAATGCCAAGAGAGAGAGAGAGCCTCTGATATAACCATTGTAAAGCCTGCAATGATTAGAGAGGAGCACTACTTGTCTGGGCAGTCCACTCCAGTCAGGCTTTTAGGAGGGATTCCATTCCAAATACCTTTGGCTAGGGTTCACCTAGACTGCGAGGGTGGAAAAGGAACCAGCAAGTAGGTGTGTTTGAGGATATAACTGCAGATGTACTGATAGGGAATGATTTTGATAGTGCAGTACCCTGCACTTGTGCAGTCACATGCAGTCAGGCTTGGAGACGAGCATGACTGGCAGTTTTAACTCTGCTCTTCAGTAACTTGAACTGCAGTTAGTGTTTGCTGAATTTTGTTATTTGCTAGTAATTACAGGTGTGGGGGTAGCCACATTCTTTGATTTCCTGTCCTTGCCTATTTAAGTGGTACAGTGTGAAATATTTTCTGCTTAAAAACCTCAGCTTTGGCCGGCTAAGAACTTGGTTATATTCAACTGGACGTATAAGAGAATTTAAGTACCTTTATCTGCTTTTTTTAAAAAAAAAAACAGTATTTAATTTGATTTAAACTGTGTTGAAGGAATATTTAACTTGACTGGCAGTTTTAACTCTGCTCTTCAGTAACTTGAACTGAAGTTAGTGTTTGCTGAATTTTGTTATTTGCTAGTAATTACAGGTGTGGGAGTAGCCACATTCTTTGATTTCCTGTCCTTGCCTATTTAAGTGGTACAGTGTGAAATATTTTCTGCTTAAAAACCTCAGCTTTGGCCGGCTAAGAACTTGGTTATATTCAACTGGACGTATAAGAGAATTTAAGTACCTTTATCTGCACTTTTTTTTTTAAAAAATACAGTATTTAAATTGCTTTAAACTGTGTTGAAGGAATATTTAACTGAACTGGCAGTTTTAACTCTGCTCTTCAGTAACTTGAACTGCAGTTAGTGTTTGCTGAATTTTGTTATTTGCTAGTAATTACAGGTGTGGGGGCAGCCACATTCTTTGATTTCCTGTCCTTGCCTATTTAAGTGGTACAGTGTGAAATATTTTCTGCTTAAAAACCTCAGCTTTGGCCGGCTAAGAACTTGGTTATATTCAACTGGACGTATAACAGAATTTAAGTACCTTTATCTGCACTTTTTTTAAAAAAATACAGTATTTAATTTGATTTAAACTGTGTTGAAGGAATATTTAACTGAACTGGCAGTTTTAACTCTGCTCTTCAGTAACTTGAACTGCAGTTAGTGTTTGCTGAATTTTGTTATTTGCTAGTAATTACAGGTGTGGGGGTAGCCACTTTCTTTGATTTCCTGTCCTTGCCTATTTAAGTGGTACAGTGTGAAATATTTTCTGCTTAAAAACCTCAGCTTTGGCCGGCTAAGAACTTGGTTATATTCAACTGGACGTATAAGAGAATTTAAGTACCTTTATCTGCACTTTTTTTTTTTAAAATACAGTATTTAATTTGATTTAAACTGTGTTGAAGGAATATTTAACTGAACTGGCAGTTTTAACTCTGCTCTTCAGTAACTTGAACTGCAGTTAGTGTTTGCTGAATTTTGTTATTTGCTAGTAATTACAGGTGTGGGGTAGCCACATTCTTTGATTTCCTGTCCTTGCCTATTTAAGTGGTACAGTGTGAAATATTTTCTGCTTAAAATCCTCAGCTTTGGCGGCTAAGAACTTGGTTATATTCAACTGGACGTATAAGAGAATTTAAGTACCTTTATCTGCACTTTTTTTAAAAAAATACAGTATTTAATTTGATTTAAACTGTGTTGAAGGAATATTTAACTGAACTGGCAGTTTTAACTCTGCTCTTCAGTAACTTGAACTGCAGTTAGTGTTTGCTGAATTTTGTTATTTGCTAGTAATTACAGGTGTGGGGGTAGCCACATTCTTTGATTTCCTGTCCTTGCCTATTTAAGTGGTACAGTGTGAAATATTTTCTGCTTAAAAACCTCAGTTTTGGCCGGCTAAGAACTTGGTTATATTCAACTGGACGTATAACAAAATTTAAGTACCTTTATCTGCACTTTTTTTTTAAAAAAAATACAGTATTTAATTTGATTTAAACTGTGTTGAAGGAATATTTAACTGAACTGGCAGTTTTAACTCTGCTCTTCAGAAACTTGAACTGCAGTTAGTGTTTGCTGAATTTTGTTATTTGCTAGTAACTACAGGTGTGGGGGTAGCCACATTCTTTGATTTCCTGTCCTTGCCTATTTAAGTGGTATAGTGTGAAATATTTTCTGCTTAAAAATCTCAGCTTTGGCCGGCTAAGAACTTGGTTATATTCAACTGGACGTATAAGAGAATTTAAGTACCTTTATCTGCACTTTTTTAAAAAAATAAATACAGTATTTAATTTGATTTAAACTGTGTTGAAGGAATATTTAACTGAACTGGCAGTTTTAACTCTGCTCTTCAGTAACTTGAACTGCAGTTAGTGTTTGCTGAATTTTGTTATTTGCTAGTAATTACAGGTGTGGGGGTAGCCACATTCTTTGATTTCCTGTCCTTGCCTATTTAAGTGGTACAGTGTGAAATATTTTCTGCTTAAAAACCTCAGCTTTGTCCGGCTAAGAACTTGGTTATATTCAACTGGACATATAACAGAATTTAAGTACCTTTATCTGCACTTTTAAAAAAAAATACAGTATTTAATTTGATTTAAACTGTGTTGAAGGAATATTTAACTGAACTGGCAGTTTTAACTCTGCTCTTCAGTAACTTGAACTGCAGTTAGTGTTTGCTGAATTTTGTTATTTGCTAGTAATTACAGGTGTGGGGGTAGCCACATTCTTTGATTTCCTGTCCTTGCCTATTTAAGTGGTAC
Source organism: Protopterus annectens (assembly GCF_019279795.1). Lineage (NCBI taxonomy): Eukaryota > Metazoa > Chordata > Ceratodontiformes > Protopteridae > Protopterus > Protopterus annectens. The sequence continues at coordinate 849,701,274 of NC_056741.1, read as the reverse complement.
AGTGTGAAATATTTTCTGCTTAAAAACCTCAGCTTTGGCCGGCTAAGAACTTGGTTATAGTCAACTGGACGTATAAGAGAATTTAAGTACCTTTATCTGCACTTTTTAAAAAAAAAATACAGTATTTACTTTGATTTAAACTGTTTTGAAGGAATATTTAACTGAACTGGCAGTTTTAACTCTACTCTTCAGTTATTCCCACCCACCCTCCCTGTTTTTGTTTTGGTGTTAATCTTAGTGGCCGTGAAACTGCCCGCCCCTCAGCCTGCCTCTGGGCCCATCTCATTTGCTCACTCAACTGAGTGCAGTGAGATCATATTCTGATTTCAGGCACTCCTACTGTGTACAAAGAGAGCAACTGGGAAACAGACAAAAAAAAATTAAGCTTATTTCCTGCCTTTCCTGTTAAGTGGTATAGACTATTTGTAGGCTTCTGAGCCCCCAAGCCCTTCTGTGTTTGAGGGAAGCCTTCTAGCTTGTTTTTTTCTTATAACTAGCCAGTTTTCTAGTTTCAGCACTCAAATCTGTTTCTTTGATCTCAGCACTTGTTCAGATTAAAAAAAAAATTCATCTGCTTTTACTGTACTTGTGTTTCTACCTACTTCATTTTACTTTTGCATCATCTTAAAAATACTCAATTGTATTTATTACTGCTTGGTGTAATTCATTCTAAGCCTTTTGGTTTAAACACTTGGGCTTCGGACCAGTTGTTTTGCACTGAGAGGGTTTGTGGTCTGCACTGTTGTGGCAGAACAGGTAGCTTACATCCTTGTAGGTTGGGAACTGCTGATTGAGGGCTCAGTGTCTGTTATTCTAAAAGTGTATTAATTCTGGTTTAAGCACTTGGGCTTTCAGGCCAGTTATTTTACATTAAGAGGGTTCGTGGTCTGCACTCTTGTGGGAGGAGAGGCTGGACTCTGCCCTTCTGAGCTGGGAATTTCTGGTTAAAGGCTTATAGTGCATGCATATCTGAACTGCTTCTTACTGAAGTTGGTGCGCCTTGTTTGCTGTGGCATAGACTGGATTCGGGCCTGCTGGTTCTAGCTTTGTTTGTGTAACTTGAGCACTAATCCAGACATTCTCTAAAGTATTCAATTGTATTTATTACTGCTTGGTTGTAACTTGATTAAAGTGTAGCTATCATTCTAAGTCTTTTGGATTAAGCACTTGGGCTTCAGACCAGTTGTTTTACATTAGGACAGTTTGTGACAAGCACTGTGGTGGCAGGACAGGTAGCTTTCATCCTTCTACATTGGGAACTGCTGACTGAGAGCCCAGTGTCCAAGTGTATTAGTTCTGGTTTAAGCACTTGGGCTTCAGGCCAGTTATTTTACATTAAGAAGGATCGTGGTCTGCCCTCTTGTGGGAGAAGAGGCTGGACTCTGCCCTTCTGAGCTGGGAATTTCTAGTTAAAGGTTTATAGTGCCTGAATATTTGAACTGTATCTTACTGAAATTGGTACACCTTGTTTGCTGTAGCATAGACTAGATCCAGGCCTGCTGAATCTAGCTTTGTTTATATGCTTGTTGTTTGTTTGCTTGTTATTTCCCTGGAACGCTAATTCCACCTAATACGCGGCTTCTCAGCGCTTCTGTGGATCAGTAGCGATATCTGCATTGCTTACTGTACTTATTTCCTTGTTTCACTTGAAAGAAAGTTACTGTTTGTCGTTTTTGCATTTAGTTACTTGTAATACATTGCACTCAAGTTACCTGGCACTTGCTCATTAAAGCAATTATATAAGTCAGCACTAAAAATTAAAAGCACTACACCCTCACTACCCACTGGCCCTTGTTTTCAATTATTAAGGAATTCCCAATATTATTCTAGCATGTCCAAAGGTCAGTTGTCAATCTCCTCTCCGGTCCAGCTGGTGAATCTGGGAATCTTGAGGCAATGTTATAACTGACTCGTACACAGACAACCCTCTCCTCCTCCCACATAACACAAATACTTGCGAGAGATGCAGCTATTTAGCCAAAATGGAGGCTGAGCTCTCTCAACTCAGGACTGGCAAGACCAGACAGGAGGACAAGGCAACTACACACACCACAAAACCAGCCTCACATAATGCTACCACACCACTGAATCAAACACAAACACACCAAGACATACTCGGAGGCTCTGAGTAAAAATTTACCTAAACAGCAGAGGCCTCCAAAGCAGACACCCAAACAACTGCTACCTCAAGACACCCCACAAGCAACACATAAACCACAAAATCAGTGTGCAAAGCAGTCACAGCCCTTAAGGCCAAATACAACACCAAACATACTTGTCATAGGTGACTCCATAGTCAGACACACTGACGTCCCACTCACCAGGCTGAACAAGGAGAGGGTAACAGTAACCTGCCTATCGGGCGCTAGAATCCGCCACATAACACAAGCACTCGGGTCACTCCACGGCAAGTACAAATATGACACAGTCATTGTCCATGCTGGGGTGAATGACCTGAGACGTACCTCCCTGGACTACATGAAAAGAGACATAGAGGAGCTCTCTGATTATGTAGCCCAGGCAGGTATGACCCTGACCCTGAGCAGTATCCTTCCTTCACCAAGAATGATGCCACAATATAGAGACAAGATGATCAGCTTTAACAATTGGCTTAATGTCTGGTGTCATTCAAAGGGGATCCAGTGTCTGTCTGCCTGGGATGACATGCTTGACAAGCCACGCTGCTTCAAGGGACGGCTTGCACCTGTCACCCTGGGATTCGGATATTGGCTAAGGCTCTTGCCACCCCATAGTGCCTTTTTTAGGCAAGGCTCAAATTCTAAACCTACCACCCTAGAAAACAAAAATGGGAGGAAACTGAGGGTAATGCTGCTCAATGCCAGAAGTCTAAATCTCAAAATGCACGCACTCGAGGCCCTTCTCAGTATGGAGAACATCGATGTCTGTGCTGTAACTGAAACCTGGTTCAAGGCTCCTGAGAGCACCCTGGCACTATTAGGTTTTACCTCATATCATGCGTTCCGGCCCCAAAACCCGGACCACACCACAAAAGGAGGGGGTGTATCCATATTCATAAAGGATACCCACACCTCCAGGTTGGTGGCAACGCACAAAGCTTCGGAAACCATCCAGGTGCAACTAACCATAGGCAAAACTGCTCTACAAATTGTAGCATGCTACAGGCCATCCTCTCAAACTCAGGAACCCCACACAGCCTTCCTGAAGACACTGGAGGGTATAAATGTATCTCCAAACACCATCATATTGGGTGACTTCAACTACCTGAATATAGACTGGGAACATTACTCAAGCCCTAACTTTCTAGCCCAACGGTTCCTGGAGTTCATAAATTCAAATGCCATGGACCAGCTAGTCACTGTTCCCACGAGAGGAGAAAATATACTAGATCTCATTATCACAAACATGGGGACAAAATGCTCCACAACGGAAGTATATCCCTCATTGGTGAGATCTGATGATAAACTAATCTCACTGGAAATCCACATCCCGCCCCCACCCCAAACAAAAAAGACCACAGTGAAGAACTTCTCTAAAGCAAACTTCACACTACTCAAGACTGGTGTGGTATCCTTCAAGGCCCCTGAGCCAGTGGAAACCACAACCCAAGCTGCGGAAGCCCTTACAAATGCCTTCTATGAACACCTCCAGGACTGCATGGATCAGGCAATCCCAAATAAAACCAAGACTCTTTCCACAAAGGGCAAAACGTCCAGTCTGGTGGACCCCAGCCATTAACAAACTTTACAATAAGAGGAGAAAGCTATTACATGATAGAACAAAATCCATAAAAGGGAAGTCACCCCGATCATTATTAGTAAAAAATATGAGCACTCATAAAATCAACTAAGGCCAATTTTGAGAGAAAAACTGCCATGGATTCAAAGGACAATCATAAGGCCTTTTTCAGCTATGTTAGGAACCTGGGTGGAAACTCCCAGATATGCTCAGAATTAGTCCAAAATGATACAAAAATCACTGAACCCACAGACATTGCCAACATACTGGCAGACAGGTTCAGTGCAAACTTCACCCCCCTCTTCCCCCCTAAAGGAGAGATAACTATCCCAGCGGAGTGTAGCCTCCCAGACATCTCAAATGCACAGGTGAAAGCTGCTCTCTCTAAAGCTAAAAACACAGCATCAATGGGACAGGATGGTGTCCCCGGCTGTGTGCTACACGAGCTAAATGAGGAATTAAACCCGCACATAAGGCAGCTGTTTAATCTCAGCCTTACCACAGGATACGTGCCCAAGGAGTGGCGTACGGCAGCTGTGGTCCCACTCCACAAAGGCGGTGCCTCTACGGACCCTGGTAATTAAAGCCCCATAAGCTTAACAAGTCTAGTCTGCAAAGCTATGGAGAGGATCATAATGAAGCTCATAAACAAAGATATAGGGGACTTGCAGACATTGGACCCCACTCAGTTTGGCTTCGTCAAGGGCAGATCATGCCTTTTGAACTTGGTCGACTTCTTCGAAACAGTCACCAAGGCCATTGATGAGGGAAAGGCAGTCCATACAGCCTACCTTGACCTTGCAAAGGCTTTCGACACAATACCCCACTCGGGTATTGTAGAAAAACTTACCAGCTTAAATGTAAACCCATATGTCACAAGATGGGTTGCAAACTGGCTTAAGGACAGAACCCACAGGGTTAGAGTTGCTGGCGCTATGTCAGACTCCAAGCCGGTCACAAGTGGTGTCCCACAGGGCTCGGTCCTTGGGCCCCTACTGTTCGGCATCTACTTCTCAGAAGTACAGGCCAACATGGGAGGACTTTGGCTGACAAAGTTTGCAGACGACTGCAAACTGGGCGCCATAGTGGAAAGTGCATCGGACAAGGATATCCTTCAGAAGGGACTCACGGAAACAGATAGCTGGTGCCAGAGCCATGGCCTGAAGTTAAACGCCAAAAAATGTATAGTCATACCCTTTGGGAAAAACAAGGTAACCCCAAGCTACCATATAAGTGGCAATCCACTAAGCACAGAAGAGGTTATCAGGGATCTGGGGACCCAGTTTGACAGTGGCCTTTCTTTTGACACTCACATTGCTAAAGTGGTTAGAAAGACCTTCTACATTGCCCACCTGATCATGAAGGGATTCACATCCAGATCTAGTGAGGTCATTGTTCCCCTGTACTCTTCACTTATCAGACCAATGATCGAGTACAATGCCCCATTCGGGATGTATCTCACCCGACATCTGCAGTAATTGGAGAGACCCCAAAAGTTCCTCACCAAAAGGATAAAGGGACTCCAAAATCTGTCATATGCTGCCAGATTGAAGAAACTTCAGCTCTATTCAGTCGCATACCGTCTGCTTAGAGGTGACATGTGCCTGACATACAAGGCCATGTCCAACCTGGAATTAACGGACATGCTCCACCTCAAAAAATCCAAATCCACCAAAACCACTAGAGCAAGCAACTTAAACCTTAGCACGGATATAAATAGGACGTGCTGGAGGGATAGATTTATCACTCAGAGACTCCCTTATGCTGTGGAATAAAATCCCGGTCCATGTGAGGCAGAGCACCTCGCTGGCTCTGTTCAAGAGAAATCTTGACCTGTGGATGGGAGATCGTAGGTTTACCCCGGGAATCATCTCTGTGTCACTGCTGGACAGAGGCACAACAAACTAATGGGCACAGTATTTTTTCATATAAGGGGTGGCGTAAGCCACAAAACTTTGGGCTAGGCTTATAAATGCCTTAGGGCAGATAGCCTAGTATAAACCTATGAACCTATGTAAGTCTGGTAGCCTGGGGGAAACCCAGACAGACTGCATACTTGGTTAATTTAGGGAGTGAGCTACGCTGTAGCAGTGAGACTGAAGGTGAGCCACAGCTGCTTGTGGGTACTGATGGTCCCTTGGACAGAGTGACTGCAAAGGTAAAGGTGAGTAGTAGTACCCAGGCTGACAGTAAGGCACCACTGTCAGAGGATGCCAGACTTCCTGTGGAAGGGGAACTGGGAAGGGTTACAAGGAGAGAGTTGAGACAGGCTCAGCTCTCAGACCCTACATTGCAAGACCTGAGGCAGGTAACTAGGGAGGCACCTGATTCTCAAGGAAAGGGGGAATCCGTATACTGGGACAAAGGGTTACTATACAAAGAGTGGACCCCTAAGGGAGGGCTAGAAGGTGAGAGAGTACACCAGTTGGTAGTGCCTAGAGCCTACCGTCTGGCACTTCTAGCCATAGCCCATGGCATTCCCTTTGCAGGTCATATAGGCATAAAATGTACAAAGAGGTGTATTATGCAGGACTTCTATTGGCCTGAAATTTCCAGAGATGTAACAGGGTACTGCAGGACCTGTGAGCACTGCCAAAAGGTAGGCAAGGCAGGAGATAAGGCGAGAGCTCCTTTGATGCCTTTGCCTATGATTGAAAAGCCATTTCAGGGGGTAGCTATGGATATTGCGGGTCCTCTGAGTACCCTAAGTTCCACAAGGAAAAAGTATATCCTACTGGTAGGGGATTATGTTACACGATACCCTAAGGCAGTGGCTTTGTCCTCTAATGAGGCAGAGAAGGTGGCAAATGCTTTGTTAGAAAATTTCAGCAGGGTAGGTTTCCCAAAAGAAATACTCTCTGACAGAGGTGCCAATTTCATGTCAGACCTGCTGGCTTGTCTGTGGAAGTCCTGTGGGGTGAAGCACATGAAGACCACCCCCTACCATCCCCAGACTAATGGTCTTGTTGAGAGGTTACAGTCTACAATCGAGTCCATGCTATGGGCATTTGCAGATCAGTTTAAGAGGGAGTGGGACAAATATCTGCCCCATCTGTTGTTTGCTTACAGAGAGGTTTCCCAGGAATCCACAGGTTTTTCACCCTTTGAGTTGCTGTATGGGCACAGGGTGAGGGGACCTCTAGATTTAATTTGAGATGAGTGGGAAGGTGAGTGCGAGTCTCACAAGGAGTCTGTTGTGGCACATGTCCTAAACCTCAGGACAAGGCTCAGGGAACTTATGGGCTTGGCACAGGAGAACCTGGCAGAAGCCCAACAACAGAAAAATGTGTGGTATGACAGGAATGCTCGAGATAGAGAGTATGCTGTGGGGCAGCAGGTAATGGTTCTCATTTCTGTCAGACGCAACAAACTACAAGCAGCTTGGGAGGGACTCTACAAGGTGGTAAGAAAGGTAAGTGATGTTAACTAAATGGTGGAACTGCTAGGCAGATGGCAGGGGCACAAATTGTACCATGTTAACATGATGAAACCTTACCATGACAGGGAGGCCCTTGTGCTGAGCATTTGCAGTGGATTGCAGGAGGAGTCTGAGGGAGATCTGGGGACTGATCTCCTCCGTGAGGCTTGGGCTGTCACCTCAGCAGAAGGAGTAGCAATGTCCCAGCAGCTAGTAGCAATGTCCCAGCAGCTATCTCCTACCCAGGTTCGAGAAATCCAAGCAGTGTTGCAGGAATTTGGGGACATGTTCACTGGGAAGCCAGGGTGCACCCACCTAGAGCAGCACCAGATGGATACAGGATCGCAAAGGCCTATTAGGCAGGCCCCTTACAGGGTGCCTGAGAGAGTCAAACAGACCTTGAGGGAGGAGGTACAGCAAATGTTGGAACTGGGGGTGATACAAGAGTCCAACAGTCCCTGGACCTCAGTGGTGCTGGTGCCAAAGAAGTATGGCAGCACCAGGTTCTGTGCGGACTACAGGAAATTAAATAGTCACACAGAGTCGGATGCTTAACAATTCCTAGGAGAGATGAGGCCCTAGAATAGCTGGGTGGGGCTAAGTATCTTACAACCATTGATCTTACCAAGGGTTACTGGCAGGTGTCCTCGACTCCCAGTGCTAGAGAGAAGTCAGCCTTTGTGGCTCCTTTTGGCTTGTATGAGTTCACAAAGATGCCCTTTGGGATGAAGAATGCCCCAGTGACTTTCCAGAGGCTGGTAGATCGTATCCTAGCAGGAGCAGGAGGGTTTGCCCTTGCTTACCAAGATGATACTGCCATCTACAGCCATTCCTGGCAAGAGCACCTTCAGCATGTCAGGGAGATGCTGGGCTGACTACAGTGGGAAGGGTTGACCATTAAGCCGAGCAAATGTCAGGTGGGTATGGTGGAGGTCTCTTACCTAGGACAGAGTAGGGAGTGGTAAGATAAGGTCAGAACCTGCCAAAGTGGAAGCCATTCAGGCATAGCCTGCACCGGTTACTAAAAAGTAGGTGAGGGCATTTTTAGGGACAGCAGGGTACTACAGAAAGTTTGCCCCCAGTTATAGTACCATAGTTGCTCCCCTCACAGACTTGACAAGGATGAACAGGCCAGATAAGGTAGTGTGGGGACCCCAGCATGTGAGCAGGCATTCCAGATGTGAAAGAAGCTTTGGGAGGACCCCCTGTGTTAGCCAGTTCAAATTACAGCAAATAATTTGTTGTGCAGGTGAATGCTTCAAACCATGGGGTGGGGACTGTACTTAGCCAGATTTCTTGAGGGGGAAGAGCACCCAGTGGTTTTTCTCAGTCGTAGGCTCCAACCCAGGGAGGAATGCTATGCAGTTGTAGAAAAAGAATGGCTATCCATAGTGTGGGCACTGCAGAAACATCAGCCATATCTGTATGGAAGAAAAGTCACTCTTATGAAAGATCACAACCCCCTAACATGGTTAAACAGAGCCAGTCAGCAAAATGCCAAGTTGCTAAGATGGAGTCTCGTGTTGCAAGCATATATGTTAGTGCCACACCGCAGTGGGATTAGCAATGCCAATGCAGATGGGCTCTCAAGACAGGGAATGGGGTGAGGTACACTCAGATATACCTAACCCTTTCAAGCGGCATTTCTCAAGGGTCACTTGAAAAACTAGCTTGAGTTCTCGGGGGGGGGGGGGGCTGTGAAGACTGGTAGAGATGGGTGAAGGCTGCCAGCCTAGCCAGATTGAATTCTGCAGATAATTCTATCATTTGTAAACATGAATGTTGAACTTAAAACAATGTGGCAATATTGCCATCTGCTGTAAAGAAAGTCAGCTAAGTCAAGCATTTTTGTCTGGGCATCCAACTCAGCACTGCCTTATGCTCTCTTTATGTAAGTAGTATGTTAGAACTGTGTTTTCTCCTAGAAGTAGCTAGGGATTAGAAAAGATTAGACTAAGTGTTTTTCTGTGATGTCAGAACTGTACTACTGATTTATTTTAAGTATTTCTTGTGTGATCTCTGAACTTCTGACTAGCGCTATAGTAGAATGTATTGTCTTGTAGTTTTAATTATTTATTATTAAACATTTCAAAACCTTTTAACTGTGGCTAGTTTGTGTAGAGATAATTTAAGCTCTTTAGAGTACTTGTATGCCTTTGGTAAAACTGTACATAGCCACTCTAATAAGCCTTGACTGTAGTCACAATTACCAATTGGATAATAATATTGCACAGTAATAATTGGACACCCTTTTAAGGGCCTTTGAGTAGCTGATAAATATTAGCTGGGTGGTGGCAAGTGGTACTACCATATAGTCTGGGTAAAAGGGGCACAGCTGGAGAACCTGTGTCAGCCTTCCCCAGAAGTGTCTGTGTGACTGTATAAATTCTTTCCTCAAAGTGTGTGTGTGTCAGCTACTTGGGTAGGGACACGAAGCACTGGTTGGACAGAGAGGGTGCTGGGGATTTTAGCTTGCCCAGCTAGGCTGAGATCTGGACCCTATAGCTGTGCCAGTGGGGAGACTTATTGGGGACCAAGGGAGCGACCAGCCCCGGACTGACTGTGATTTCTGTGTGCTCTTAAGGGAAATTGCACTTTACTGTGTGTATCTGTTATCCTTTCCTCTCATATGAGACTCCCTCTCTGGTGTTAGTGGTGAGGACTGAGACTCCTTGATTGCTGGGCCAGGGCACGAGCGTCATAAGATTCAGATCCAACTTGGTCACTTCTTCCAGATTTTTGGATCCAACTCGAGTGGCTCCCTTTACCCATAACACCCAGCCAACCTAACATACCTTAGATCAAGTTTGCTGTCCTCAGAATACCATGGATAATAACTTAAAGAAATTTAAAAAAAAGTGTAGATTAAAAGAAAAGAACTGGAGTTCAAAAAAGGAACATAGGTTTCCAAGTATCATCCCTTATGTCTCTCCAAAAGCAAAGGAAAAGGTGTTAGGAGGGTGGGAAGTTGAGGAAGAATGCAAAAGGACAGCACAGATGTATCGCTATGGTGAGTACAGAACTTTATCTGATGATGTCATTTCTTTCATTCCTCAACTGAAAGGACAGAGTCCCCAGCTAGATGAACCTTGGGTGGTCCTCATGGAAAGATATTTCAGAGTACCGTGAAGCCAAAGGCAGCTCTGTTCCTAGAAAGCAAACCCAATTTGTAATTAGCATTAAAGGTATGAGCACTGAACCAAGTGTCAGCTGGTCAAATGTCATCTATACATGTTCTTGACCAAAAAGCTGAGGATACAGCCACAGATCTTGTGGAATGAGCTCTATTGGGCATAGGCAAGGACAATCCTATTTTGCTATAAGCAAAGGATATACAATCAGTTAACTATTTGGCCAGTGTAACTTTAGAAATTGCCATGCCCAATTTGTTAGGTGAGAAGGATACAAACAATTGGTCAGTCTTCCTGAAATCTTTGGTCTGATGGAGACGGAACCAAAGTTGTCTACTCACATCCAAAAGATGGTGCGTGTATTCTCCCTTGCTGGAGAAATCTGGAAAGAAAACTGGGAGGTTAAGGACCTAGTTAATATTATACTCAGAAGCTACCTCAGGCAGAAAGGACAGGTTCATCGGTAAGGAAACTATTTCTTTGTGGAAAGCCAAGCAAGGAAGATTGAATGAAAGAGCATGAAGTTTGGATACTTAACTAGCTGAAGGTTCAAACGGGCCTTGGATTAGACCTTGAAGAAGGATAGTTAAATCCCAAATAGGAGTAAGATCCTCTACTGGAGGCCAAAGAAAGAAGATGCCTTTGAGAAATGCTTTGCATAATCCAGAAGAAGCTAAGGAAGAATTATTTTCACCAAGCTGGAAGTTTGAAATGGCAGCCAACTGCACCTTATCAGTAGAAAAACAAGTCCCTTTGCTGAAAATTGTAGCTAAAAACTCAAATACACATGGTACACAGGCAGCAAAAACATCCAAATCTCTCTTAAGGGTCCAGAAAGCAAATCTTTTCTATTTACTTCTTTACATTTTCCTAGAACTGAAGAAACCATGCGGTCAGCCTGAGGCCTGTTATGTCCGGATAAGTCACCTCTATCGGGTGAGAGAGGAGGGTCTGGACTGGGGTCCAGTATCCAGGCTGGTTGCAGAAGATGAGGCCAAAGGAAAGGAAACCAAATCTGATGAGGCAAAAAGGTGCATTGAGGATAACCATGCTCTTCAAACGGTATGCTTTCTGTTGTAATTTGGGTATTAGAAGTAATGGGGGTCAATTGTAAACTACAGCATCTTGGTGACTCCCCCAGTGGAGGGGCCAGGGTGAAGAACCTGCTGTACTTGTTGTTGAGAGGAGAAGTGAAAAGGTCACAGCAAAACTGGCCAAATCGATGGAAACTGCTCTCTACCACTTTGATATTGAGAGACCACTCGTGAGGCATCAGAATGGACATTGTTAGTTTGTCTGCAATCAGAATGGCCGTCCCCAGTATGTATGTTGCAATGAGAAAAAGGCCGGCCACACTCTCATTGTTTCTCGATATAGTAGATAAGATCTGGTTCCTTCCTGTTTGTTAATGCACCAGACTACGTACATATCTGTCTGAATAGCAAATGACCCAGATCAGAGAAAGTCTTGAAAGGCCTGCAACACCAGGAGGACTGCTCTCATTTCCAGGACACTGATATGTCCCCTGGCCTCTACTGGGGATCATGTACCTTGGACTGTCTTTCCCAAGTAGCCTCACACCACCCCATATGAGAGGTATCCATGGTCACCATGGCCATAGGCAGGGGAAGAACAAAGGGACAGCCATGAGAAACACCATCAGAGTGAAGCCACCAAAGAAGATTTTTTTTGCAAGATTGGGTAACCCTGACTGACATGAAAAACAGCTGTCGAAGAACAAACCACAACATTGAGAGAGTCCACTGCAGAATTCACATATGAAACCAGGCTAAAGCAGCCACAGTGATTGTTGCTGCCATGGACCCTAAAGCTTGTAAGATTACTCATGCTGGAAGAGAATGATGTGAGATCACATCTGTGACCTGGGATCTGACTGTCTGAATTCTTTTTGGAGGAAGAGACACTATCTGACTGACAGTGTCTACATGAGCACCTGTGAACTCTAGACTCTGCGTAGGTGTCAGCTGTGATTTGCTGTAGTTGACTGAGATGACTACAGGAAGACACAACTGCAGCAAGTAGTCCCTTGCATGTAGAAGTAGATGCCTGGTTGGGGCTGTTAGGAACCAGTTGTCTAGGTAAAGAAACTCTTTGAAGTGCAGCAGTCTCAGGTGAGCTGCTACCACCACCATGCGTTTGATGAACACCTTGGGGGCTGTGGTGAGTCCAAAACACAGTGCTTTTAACTTGCAATGACCGTCTCCCAGCCAGAAGTGCAGATGTCCTCTGTAGCATCTGTTCATTTTGATATGATTACATGCAACATGAAGATCTGTCAAGCACATCCAATTGTCCTTTCAAAGCAGGGGCAAAACAAACTGAACCATGACCACCCAGAACTACGAATATTACATATACTGTTTAAATGCTGAGATCCAGAATGGGTCTCAAGTCCCCTGCCTTCTTTGGCACTACAAAGAATGTTGAGTAGGTTCCAGATCCTATCTGGTCTGGGGGATCTTCTGGATGATGCTTTTTTTTAAGCAGCTTTTCTATTTCTAAGGCTGCCACCTTGATCAGACTGGGTGGAACATTGTGGATTAATTTGATTACTGAAGGAGGAGGTTTGTTAAAATGGTAGGAAATAACATCTGGAAATAATTCTCAGCAACTAGGAATATTATGTGATGGATACCCAGGCTTTGGGGTGCAGAGACAAGCACCCTCAATTGCCTCCAGGCAGCAGCAGCCAGGCAATCCTTCAGGAGTGCTTGTAGGGTTTGTCTGAGAAAGAGTCCTATAAACTCTGGTTCTGTGGGCCCCCTCTGCTATTGGGGGGGGGGGTGACATCTTCTGTTAAGAGTCTCCCACCTATCTCTGGTTAACCATCTTCTCATAAGTCTTGGAAAGGGACCCTGGGTCTTACAAAACCACATCTTTCTGCCTTCTTGTTGATTCTGGGAAGAGAGTCTCTGAGGAGTAAAAAAATGGCTCTCAACGGCAGACAAGGCCTTTCCATCTTGTTCACGTCTGGAGAGCATTTCTTTTACCTTTAGGCCAAACAAGGAACATCCATCAAAGGGAGCAGTGATGAATGAAGACTTGAAGGGCTCTGCAAAATTGCACAGGCAAATCTAGGCATAATTCCCCGATGGAAATGGCTGAACCCACCACCGGTGAGGTACCCACTACAACGTGGGATAATACCCTCATAGACACGTTAGATATGGACTGCAAGGTGGCCACTTGTGAAGAGATCTTGTTCTGGTCCTCCACAGACATGGACCCAGAAAGAGATTTGGAGAGTTCTTTGGTCAAATCTCTTTGCAACCTTGTGAAGTGTGCCAGATAATTCAACAACCACACAGCAAAGGTTGCTGAAGCATAAACGTGCTTAACAAATCTGTACAAGGCCCTAAACTTCCTGTTAGGGGTATGGACAGATGAGTTCTGCTCCATAAGCTCTTTCTTAGTGGTTGCAGAGACAACCATGGCATCTACAGGGAACCCCTTGCTCCAGTGTGCGCGGTCTTCATGGGGGATAAAAACTGTATCTAGGTGCTTGGGGACAGGGTCTACAGAATCCAGCTCCTTCCATGCACAGCATGAAAGAAGATATATTAGCTCATCAGCCATGGGAGACACCCCAAGACGTAGCAGGCCCAAATCAAAAGCCTCCAAGAACACCAACTTCTTCTGGGACAGGGTGTCAGATGACCATCTACCTTTTTTTTTGTTTTGTTTTAGAAGTTCAAGTATGTCTCCAAATGAAACATCCTCTTGTGGAGATCTGGGGGACCCCTCCCATTCATTAAAGTTGGTGTCCTCAATGAAAGATTCCTGAGGGGAATCTAAGTAACTCCTTTTACACATTCTCTTCTAAGGGACCTCATTAGTCAAATGGTCTGGGGAGGTATTGGAAGTGAAAAAAGAATTCTGTGCGCCTGACTGAAGACTTGAATGGCTTGGCTGTCCCAGCCTAACGGGTCTGATGGGAGACAGAGCTGGAATTAACCCTCTCCTAGATCTGAGCTCTGATGAATTTCCACATCTTTCTATCCACCTCGGCATCAGACATCCTCCTGGACGACCTAAGTGAACAGGTGGTAGATAGTGGTCTAGAGTGCTTCTGTGAAGTCTCCTGTAAAAAGGGAGAAGGAAGTCGAGTAATTATCGACTCCAAGTATCAGGTAACCAGATCCAAGGAGATTTTGGGGAAGTAGGACATACGGGAGTCTGATCATATTTTTTTAAAAATTTTCGATGGTGGCTCTGAAAATGGACCAGAAGTCAGAGATGGGTCCGGTGACCTTTTTCTGGTATCTTTGTCTTTAGAAGCCAAAGCAGGCTTTGCTTTGTTGAACCTCTTGGAGGGGGTTGAGCCCCAGGTGAAAGAGAAGAAGAGGAGGTAGAAGGAAGAAGTCCCTTCAAAACTAATTTACTTCTTCTATCACTAAGTGCTCTGGTATTGAAACCAGCACAAATGGAACAGTTAGCATCCCAGTGGGCAGCGCCCAAGTAATACAGATATTCCCTGTGGGCATCAGAATTGTGAATTTTGTGTCCACACGAAATGCATTTTTTGGATTTTGGTTTGTCTGCAATACTGTACAGAGATACTAACTTTCATCCATTAAATAAGTGAAGAGAAAGACAGAAAGAGGTATTAGTATTTATTTAAGTTTGCAAAATACCAATGATGGTATAAAGAAATTCTCTCTCTAACAGGTAAAAGGGAAGACAAACTACCAACAATGGTATTCGAGGTAATACCAGAGGTTCGGTAGAAGGGAAAGTAAAGTTGCTGGTTAGATTTCCAGGAAAAAAAAAACACCAGAAAGTAAGAAAAGTAGGTGAGAACATTCACAGGACAGTGTGAGAAGTGAATTAAATTAAGAACTCACTGTTTTTAGTGGAAATCATCTGAAAGCTGGAGAGAGGATGGAGCCGTGTCTGAAGCAATATGGCGGCAAAACAGATTTGAGGTATGTTAAGGTTGGTGGGGCATTATGGGTAAAGGGAGGAGGTTGAGAGTTGGATCCAAGGATATGGAAGAAGCAGCCAAGTCGGATCCAAAACCCATCAGTTGAGGAATGAATGAAAATGACATCATAGATACAGAAATTTTAAAAAGTTGTTACACATAATAGGTGGGAATAACAGCTTCTTATCATAATGGCAACACTTTTCATGTTATCATGGAATGTGAATGGTCTCACAGGTATACATAAAAAGGAAAGAGCAATGAATTATATAAAGAAATGTAGAGTGTAAATAGCAATGCTACAGGATATACATTTTGAAAGTACTGAGCATGCAAATATGATAAAGAAAGGCTTTCAGGATGGATATTCAGGAGAATATCAGGGGCAAAGAAAAATAGGAGTACTTAAATTAATTGCTAGGGGAGCTCCAATACTGATTGAAGAGGTGATAAAGATAATAATGGCAGACTTGTGTTAATAAGGGGTTACTGGCAAGGGAAGAGGATTATACTGGCATGTATTTACATTCCACCTAAAACTGTTATTATGGAGCTTAAGAAAAGTTTGGAACTAATAATGAGCTTTCAGCAAGGAATATTACTTACAGAGACTCTAATTTAATTTGCAACAGTGAGGATGTATCTGGGGGCATAGAAGACAAAATATAACAAAACAGGAGATTTCTAAAAAAATGTATGGAAAATGGAAATTCAGGAGTAGGAACTTGGATATCATTTGCGTATTATTCCTCAAGGTACAATAACTGGGCTAGATAGAAATTATATTTCAAGGAACATATGCATTTAATAGAGAACTTTGACAGTTGGCATAATAGTGAAGGTCTTCGCCTTCCAAGCACAAGGTTCATTCCTGACCTCTGGTCAATGCCCATTTGGAGTATGCATGTTCTCCCTGTGTATCTGTGGGGTTTCTCCCAATCTCCAAAAAACATGCTAAATGTTTCTATCTCACACTCACCAAGGAATGGAGCTGCAGGCAGCAGCACAGACTCTGCCATGGTGCTCTATAGGGAGAAGAGTTGTATAGACCAACCGCTTTGGGCATGTACTGTGGTGTGCAGTATCCTCAAGAAAGGAGAACACGGATAACAGACAGTGCATCATAGCAAGGCTAGCCACTCAATAGTGTAAAATATGGCTCTTTATGGCTCTAAGTGATTTGGTCGTCTTGACTAATGTCATCAAATGGGCATGGGTGTTTGCTGGTGATAAGTAGATTCAGGACCTGGACTACTCTGACCTGCACCAAGGAACCATGATAACGGTGGGAGGGGTGTATCCTACTGGCCAGTGTGCACCCAACATAAAGTCCAGCAGTCCTGGGTTACCTTGGATAGCTCTGTTGACTGAAAGCTGGACGTAAAACCAATCAACCTGTCAAATATAAACTTAGAATTGCTATACTTAATGTAGATTTACTGACAGGACAGCGCTTGGAAGTGAAATGACATGATGGTACAGAGGAGGCTGGACATCCAATGTGTCCAAGAGACACGAAGGGCAGTGGAAAAGCTACTTGGCTTGGGATACAGTCTACTACTCAGGAGGAGGACAGGCTAGAAATTGTGTGGGAATTGTGATGAGGCAGAGACTTTAGAAAACAGTGAGGGATGTCCCCAGAATTAGTGACAAACTCATGGAAATTAGACTCCGGTGTAAAGACAGGATAGTATTAATAATCACAGCCTATGCCACACAGCAGGGTTGTGATTGTGAGAAAAACAGTGCATTCATACAGCAATTGCAGGACCTACAGATAAAACAGGACAACATGAATTGGTGTTGATAATGGGTGATTTGAATGCAAATATCGGGACAGACAGAACAGGATATGAGGACTGCCTGGGTCCACATGAGTTGGGCAACAGGAATAAAGGAGGAGAGGCCATTCTAGACTTCATTCTGGCAAATGGCTTGATAGTAGCCAACAAACGGTTCAGAAAGACAGTCACAAGATTACATACAAGAGTTGCCAATATGCAACTCAGGTAGACTTCCATTCAGTAAAGAAAGGGCACTGGGGTAGAATTAGTAACTGAAAAGTCATCCCCAGTGAAACAGTTGGCCCACAGCATAAACCACTGGTTGCCACCATCAGCTATAAGCAGTGGTCAGATAATGCTCTAAAGGTCAGAGACCAAGCTGAAGACCTGGAAGCTGACTGGAGAAATAGTACAAAAGTTCAAGGAGTTACTCAGGGCTCTAGCACCCCAAGAACAGGATGAAATAGGTGGCGATGAAGAAGAATGGCAGCACCTCAAAACAGCACGTGAAAGGACTATAAAACAGATAAGTGACTGAGCCAAGTATGGAAATAAGGTATACAAGGGAAGCTAGTGGTGGAATGCACCAGTCCAGGAAGTCATCAAAACAATGAAGGAGTGCAGGAAAAAGTGGGAGACAGAAAAGACAGACCAGGCTAGGAAGGAATACTGGTTGGCTAACAAAGAAGCTAAAAATTAAGTTATAATAGCAAAGAGCAAGGCATTGGAGGCACTCTACCAGCTTCTGGAAAGTGACTCAGTAAGTGGCACAAAAACTATATAAGGTTGCAAGGCAAAAACAGAAAGATAAATATGGCAGTCAGACACCTTTCATAAGGGAGGCCAGCAACAACCCGCTCAACAGTCCAAAGGACATCAAAGGCAGATGGAAGGAATACTCCCAGCAGTTTCTGAACGAAGAAAACCCCACAGAAGCTGTACTATCCTAGAAACAGCCAACGATGAGAGAAGAGGAGGAGCCTGCCCTAGAAGAAGTAAGAACAGCACTAAGGAAAATAAAGTCAGGGAAAGCAGCAGGCTCAGATGAGGCTACAGCAGATAGGATAAATGTGTGAGATAGGGCAGAAATGGTTCCTGAGCATACCCAAACGAGAGTGGAGAGAAAGGCACATCGCAGATGACTGTAAAGAAAGCATATTCGTGCCAGTGCACAAGAACAAAGGGGATACCCACAACTGTGAAAGTACATGGGTATCAAACTCCTGTCACAATGCATGAAAGTTCTGCAGGGTGGCTGATAAACAGATTCAGAGTAGTAGAAAAAAAGATGAGAGATGAGCAGTTCGGATTCAGATAAGGATGGAGCACAACTGCCCCAATGTTTGCAATGACACAGATAAGTTAAAAAGATGCTAGAGATAAAGAAAGTGTCCAACTGGGCATTCCTAGACTTGTAGAAAGCATACAACATGGTCCCAAGAAGGCTGATTTGGGCAGTACTGCCATGGTTCAGAGTTCCAGAAAAAATGGAAGAATTAGTGCAGGCTAAGTACACGGACCTGATGACTCAAGTATGAACAGTGTTCGGTCTCACAGAAGGGCTCCCAGTAGGAGTGTGTGTGCACCAAGGTTCAGCTCTGAGCCCACTGCTGTTCATACTGGTGATGGACTACATTAGCAAAGAGGTTGGAGGTAAGAGATCAACATGTCTATATTGAAAGCTCAAAAGCCCTACTAACCGAATACATAAACACCGACACATATTCTGCGAAACGCGAATACACCGAACGCCCTACACCGTCATAGTTGTCCCACCCCACTTCCCGCTACATACTACCTACCCAAACAAACTAAATAAACACAAATACACTAACCAAAACCCTACTTCTAACCCTAAACTAAATACTACTTCTAACCCTACACTAAATCTTGCATATACCACCATTTATGCACTTACCTTAACCCGCACCTTAACCCTAAGGTCCATAACTATCACACACTTACCTTACAGAGCTATACCACGGAAGGAACAACAATGACGATTCGACGTTTCGGATTTCGCGCTTCAGGACGATCGATGTTTACACAGTTCGATGAAGACGTGTTGGCGTTTACGTATTCGGGTAAGTGCGTCTTCGAGGATGTAATAGGAAACTGAGATCAACAAATTTGCTGTATGCAAAAGTACAGTTTTGTACCTACCATAAATGTAGATGTTCGAGGATTCCATTGCTGCAGTCCTTACTATTGGGTATAGTCCGCATCCAGTCGGCCCGAATACCAGAGTATAAGGCTGACGTCGGTCAGGGCGCATTAGACTGACGTCAGTACGTCAGGGTACTAATGCGCATGACCGGCGTCACATCCTCAGTCTTTTCTTGCCCCAGATGTCAGAAGACCCTAAAAAGACAAGGCCCAAAATACCTGCACCAAAACATGAACAATATATATAAAAATATAAGCAGGTAAACTCACCTACACAACCACCCCTAACACAGAGGGGAAGGAGGGAGGGTAAATTGGACTGCAGCAATGGAATCCTCGAACATCTACATTTATGGTAGGTACAAAACTGTACTATGTTCTTCGCTTTCCATTGCTGCAGTCCTTACTATTGGGTAGAATCCCAAAGCAGAGGTAAGGGAGGCTGGCAAATCATAAAGAAGCAGGAGCTGACAACATGCCTTGCAAAACAGCTGTGGCAAAACCAGCCCTAGACTTAGAGTAGATAGGAAGGTGATAATGCTTAGAGAAAGTATGCACTGAACTCCAAGTAGCTGCTTCCAAAATATCCTTAGTGGCCACCCCTCGTAGAAATGCTGTTGAAGTGGCAGTAGCCCTAGTGGAATGAGGCCTAATCCCAGCTGGAACCTCCTTGCCATGATGGGAATAACAAAATGCAATGCAAAAGCCAATCCACCTAGAAATAGTTTGTTTTGACACAGGCTTGCCCTGCGAACTCAAAGCAAAAGAAACAAACAACTGCTGAGACTGCCTAAAATCCTTAGTCCTGCGTAAGTAATAACGCAATTGCCTGTGTACATCTAAAGTATGCAAAATCTTTTCCCCTTTATTTTGGGGGTCTGCATAAAAAGTAGGCAAATGAATAGTTTGGTTTAAAGCCACACTAGAAACCACCTTAGGCATAAAGGAAGAAATAGTACGTAATGATACCCTATCCTTATGGAAAATCAAAAAGGGCTCGACTGCCATAAGGGCCTGCAATTCAGACACCCTTTTGCAGAAGTAATAGCCAACAAAAAAGCAGTCTTCCATGACAAATATTTCAATTCAGCAGTAGCCGCAGGCTCAAAAGGTTGTAGAGTAAGTTTTTCCAACACAAAATTGAGATCCCAAGCAGGAGTAGGAGCTCTACGTGGGGGTCTTATATTTTGCCCCTCTAAGAAACTGCTTGAACAAAGGATGCGAAAATAATGGTGGGTCACAATCATAGTGAGCTGAGATTGCTGCAGCATGAATCTTAATGGAAGAGAAGGACAGACCCTTGTCCAGTAACTCAGTAAGATATTGAAGAGCCATACTCAAATTAGGCTCAGAAATCTCCAAATTCTTTGCTTTACTCCAAAATAAAAATCTCTTCCATTTTGCTGCGTACACTTTCCTTGTACTAGGTCTTCTAGCTTCCATAATCACATTTAAAACTTGTTGAGGAAGTTGAGACCTGCTGTGTGTCAACACAGAATATGCCAGGCTGTCAGATGAAGAGAGTGAAGCTTGACATTGCGCAGATGACCGTCCTGCTGGGATAACAGATGTGGAATCAAAGGTTAAGGCCATGGAGGCTTCTTTACCAGACTCCGTAGTAGAGGGTACCAGTGTTGCGAGGCCAATCTGGAGCTATCAAAATCATCCTTGGCCTGTCCTGTCTGACCTTTAACAGTACCTTTGGAAGAAGAGGCAGAGGTGGAAAGGCATACACATGAAGGTTTGTCCAACTGAAAGACAGAGCATCCACTTTCCAAGCTGTGTGATGAAACCCCTTTGTGCAAAACTGTGGCAGCTGGTGGTTTAGTGGAGAAGCGAACAGATCTATGTCTGGAGTTCCCCATGACACTGTCAATTTCTGAAATACATGAAGATCCAGTTTCCACTTGTGGGGATCCATGATTTGTCTGCTTAACACATCTGCTAAGGAGTTCTGTGCTCCTGGCAGAAACCTTGCCTGAAGAGTTAGGTGCAAGCGTGGCAGTCTCCCATAAAATCATTGCTTGCCTGCATAGAGGATAAGAATGTGTTCCCCCTTGTTTGTTGAAGTACCACATGACAGTTGTGTTGTCTGTTAGAATCAACACCTGCCCTGGAAGAAGTAACTCCTTGAAAGCCAGTAATGCGAACTGGACTGCTAACATCTCCTTCATGTTGATATGTAGATGCTGTAGTCTGGCAGGCCACTTGTCTTGTATCCACTTTCCATTTAGATGAGCTCCCAAGCAATGTCCGAGGCATCTGTCGGTAAAATCTGACTCGCCTCTGGCCGGGTCACAGAGAGTCCCTTGCTTAGGTGACATTCCTGAGCCCACCACAAAAATTCTCTTTGAAGGCAAGGTATTATTTGAATGACAGTGTCTAAATCCTGGCAGTGCTGTGTCCATACATTTTGAGATACCATTGTAACTTCCTCATATGCAGTTTGGCATTGGGAAGCACCAGAATACAAGATGCCATGAACCCTAATGCTTGAAGGACTGTCTCTGCAGTCAGCACGGACTGATGAGATAGTTGATGGAAGTAAAGTGATAGACTCTTTTGTTTGTCCGGGGTTAAAAAGGCCATCTGGGCTGCTGTATTCAGTCTCACACCCAGAAAGCATATGTCTTGAGAGGGTACTAGACTGGACTTTATTTCGTTCACAGAATACCCTAGGCATCTTAGCACTGCTATAAGATATTCCAGATGCTGTAGAAGGTCTTCCTTTTCTTGAGCCAGAATCAGGCAGTCGTCTAAATAAGGATAGATTTGAAGTCCTTGTAGCCTGAAGTAAGCTATCACAGGAGCCAGAACCTTTGTGAATACTCTGGGCAGTAGATAAGCCAAAGGGCAATGCAGAGAACTGATAATGAGAATCTCCAGCTTGAAACCGCAGATACTTCCTGTAACTTAGCCTGATAGGCACATGAAGGTAAGCTTCCTTGAGATCTAAAGTTACCATCCAGTGATCTTTGCCCAGCAGGGGTAAAAGCTGTTGTAACGTCAACATCTTGAACTTGGGAATGTCCAGAGAAGTGTTGAGGAGAGATAAATCCAAAAGCAGTCTCCACGTGTTCCCCTTCTTTGGTACTAGGAACATGCGAGAATAAAATCCTAGGCCCCTTTCTGACACAGGGACTGGCTGAATGCGCCCCATTTGGAGTAACTGAGAAACTTGCTTGTGAGCCTCTTTTCTTTGTGGAGGAGGAACGTCTGGCATGCCTTTGAAAGGGGGCATTGTATGGAAATAAAATCTGTCTTGAGTAATTAAATCCCAATTTTCTTTGAAAAGAGACAGTCGTCCTTCAAAGGAGCTGCCAGGCGAGAATCTACTGGCAGCTGAAAAGGCAGGTCATTGGGTCTGTTTACGAAAGGACTGACCCCTGCCCTCACCAGAAGTCTGAGCAGGTGAACTCCTGTTCTAGGCCTAAAAGAACCTTGAGCCCTGCCCCTACCACGTCTAGACCTACCCCTAGACTGGGAATCATAAGCAGGATATGTCCACCCCTTAGCAGGCCAATTTCTACTAAACTTCGGTGGCTGTACCTGCAAAAATCTTTAACAGTTTGCATAGACTTAGCTTTGTCCTCCATTTTCTTTAAAACTGCTTCCACAGGTGAACCAAACAACACATCAGACTGTAAAGGAGCATCCAAAATCCTTGTCTTAACATGCTCAGCCAAATTTTGATCCCTCAACCAGGCATGCCTGCGAAGAACAGAACTAGTGGCAGCCACCCTCGAGGAGGCCTGCACAGCATCAAAACCACATTGCAAAGAATGCTTGCCCACTTGTTCAGACACATAAACTAAATCCAGCAAGTCTTTACAATCAATACCTTCCGCCAAAGCATCCACCTTAGATTTCAATTGTGAAAGGAGAAAATTTTGATATTTCAGCATGTGAAACTGACAATTCAATGCTCTCATGGCTAGAGTGGAAGAAGTATACACTTTCTTACCCCACCTATCTAACGCCCTTGCCTCTTTGTCAGTGGGAACAGGATTTTTAACCACAGAGGCCTTAACACCCTTAGGCCCCTGAGAAACAGTTTCTGGGTCCGCCCTAGGACTCTTAAACAAATACTTATGAGCTTGGGCACCCTATAGTACCTATCAGGTTTAACAGGAGCAGGAGGCAAAGAATCAGGGTTCAGGGAAGCCTCTGCAAAAACATCTTCCACCACATTCAACACAGGAGGTATAGCTAAGGGCCTATGCTGGGGTAAAACAAGAATTCCCTAAGCCTCTTCCTGGAATCAGAGTAATCCTGGCCTTCCCATTTAAAGTGCTCCCTCATGGAATGCAGAGTCTCTGAAAATGAAAAATCCTCAGGAGGAGAAGCAAGGAGTGGCATCATCCACATCAGAATCAGAATAATGAGGATACTCCTGCAAATCTTCCATGAAGACTCAGAAGCCCCTGAACCCTGTTCAAAACTGTCAAACTCTGGTTCCACCCTAGGCCTCTTATCAGGAGGGCCCATAGAACCTCTAATCATAGTAATCAAATCTTCTGCCATTTTAAGCATATGTTTCTTAGGTACAGAACCCGAAAGGCTAGGAGAAGCCCCTACTGAAGCTGAAGTTGGCCTACCTCTAAAAGAAGTTTTGGCAACAGAAGGAGAGGCTCTAACTACTTTGGGAAGAGAGGGAAGAATAGTTACCTGAGAAGCCCCTCAGCCTGGCCTGCCTCCTGAGAGGGTACATCCTGTAACAGTAAAGTTTCTGCCTGAGACTCCATAGAAACTCCTGGCAAAACCTCTGGCTCCACTGAGCCACCTAAAGAACCGACGTCCGAGACTGCCGGTTCATCAACCCTAGGCTTCGCTGTTTTGTCCTTGCGCTTCTTGGGCGAAGCGGGCCGGAGCATCCGACGGCATTTTATAATTGCAACGCTTTCCAAACACTAATCTGGCACAGTCTAACCTCCTCTTAATAGTGCGTTTGTTAAACCTAGCACAAGAGCGGCAACCAACAACGTCGTGCTCAGGCCCTAAACAAGGTATACACAATGTATGGTAATCCCTATGAGGTATTTGTTTCCCACAAGAAATACAGTTATTCACTTTTCTGACATCCGGTTAAATACTGAGGCAAGAAAAACCAAAATGTTCCCCAACGGGTACTTAGCCAACTCTGATTCGGTCTGAAACTCCGGTTTCGGAAATATTTCAGAACGCCAACCTGCACTCGCAAAACTGCTTCTGCATCGGACCACGCGGCAAAAAAGACTGAGGATGTGACGCCGGTCATGCGCATTAGTACCCTGACGTACTGACGTCAGTCTAATGCGCCCTGACCGACGTCAGCCTTATACTCTGGTATTCGGGCCGACTGGATGCGGACTATACCCAATAGTAAGGACTGCAGCAATGGAAAACGAAGAACATCGATGTGGCATTACAGGCAGACTAAGCAAAGGAGGGGGGACTGGAATGCAAAACTGAAGCCACATAGGATGAAACTAAGTACAGATAAGACAGTGGTAATGGCAGCAATTTGGGAAAATCAGAGGAAGCCAAGAATTGAGACAGAAGGGAAGATAGTAGAACAGGTTAATATCTTCAAGTATATGGGAGAGGTGGTTGAGGAGAAGGGAAGTCTGAATGAAGAGGTCAAAGCTAGAGTCAGAGGGGGGTGCAGCCAACTGGCATAGACTGTCAAGTGTAGCGTGTGACAGAAGAATGTCAAAGAAGCTGAAAAGTAAGGTGTACAAAACAGTGGAGCTGCCAATACTACTGTATGGCACAGAAACCTGGGCAGTAAAGGCAAAGCAGATGAGGAAGCTATAGGTGACTGAAATGAAGTGGCTGAGACAGGTGGTAGGATGCACACTGTGGGACAGATGAAAATATAAGGACATAACAGCAGAAGCCAAAGTACCTCCAACTGGAGAAAAGATCAAAGAGAACAGATTACAGTGGTCAGAAAAGCAGAAAACAATACTGTGAAGAAGATTTGGGACAGACAGGAAGAAGGTGAGAGGAAATGAGGGCATCCAGCAAAGAGGTGGATGGATTGTGTAAGAGAAGATCTACTACAGGCAGGCACGAGTGACTAGCAAGGCAGGAGTGTGGCAGTGAATCGAGAGAGAGATCACGGCAGTTAACACAACACCCTGACCCCATGTAGAAAACGGGAAAGGGGGGGGGGGTTGATGATGATGATTTGACACATACTCAATAACTATTTCAAACCATGCACCAGTAATAACTAAAAAAAATACAGGGTAATGAAGTAAAAATGAGACACTGACACTTCACTCATCTACTTGTTATAAAGAGAGGAATTTAAGGAATGGGCAGTGGAAATTACGTGGGAGTTATTAGGGAAGACACAAACAACTTCAGAAGTTATAGCTAGTGTGTGCAATAAAATGAAACATTTTAAAAATAGGATTGAAAAAAAAAGATATACTTAAGAAATGACAAGAATTATTTAGAGGGGCTGGCAAAGTTTAAAGTATTGCAGAATAAGAAGAGTCTCACAGAACAAGATGAGGCACAACTGCAGAGTGCTAAACAGAATATAAGGGAGTACCAGAATAATATGCATGAGTTCAGAATGGCTGCTGTCAAGCAACTGTACTTTGATAACTGCAGAGCACAAAAACATTTAGCAGAAAAACTTAGGCAACAGAAAGTAGAAAGGGTTGCTGCCAAACCTAGGGAGCCTATAACAAGTAAAATAACCAGAGACCAGGAAATTAGGAATAAAGCAAAAATAGAAATATTTATGGATGATTCAAATTTGCCAAGGTTAGAGGTACATGAGGTTCAACAACTTACCATTACAAAAGGAGGAGGGGAGATACAAATAGTGATATATAATCAATCTGAAGGAACATCTCTAGGAATATATAGTATTTCAATGGAAGAATAGAAGCTAGGACAGAAGAAAGTGATAAAGATCTGGAAGAATTTAATGGCATTTTAAAAGGAGGAAAAGCATCAACATCCTGGAAAAAGTTGTGGTTGCAGTGATACATAAAGACGGTAAAGACCCATCAGATCTAGCTTCATATAGGCCCATTTCAGTTTTAAAGAATGATTAAAAACTTTACGTCTATAATGACTAAAAGAATGGCAAAGTTGTTACCGCATATGTTAGATATGGACCAATGTGGTTTTGTGGAGAGGGGAAGCAAACATTGGATGACATTACCAGAGGAAAGCAGAATGTAAGAAAATACCACTGTTATTGGTGGGTCTTGACTCCCAGAAAGCATTAATTCAACAGAGTCAGCTGGGACTTCATGAGTAGGGCAATGGAAGCATTTGTATTCCCTGATACAATAAGGTTAATTAGGAAGATGTATGAAGGACTGGAGGTGAAAATCAAAGTGGGAGGGTTCCTCTCAGGTTGTGTCTGAACAGAGGAACTAGGCAGGTGTGTCCTCTTTCTCCTTTGTTATTTGCATTATATTTAGAACTACTGGCAAAGAAAATAAGGGTCTCAGAAATTCAAGGATATAATTGGTATGGTAATCATTAAAAGCTGGCTTTGCTTGCAGATATTATTTTGTACATGATAATGTCAGAAAAGGACATCTCAGTTTTATGGAACATTGTAAGACTGTCTCAAGTTTTTTCAAGGTATAAAATTAATGAAGATAAAACAAAGGCAATAGCTGTTAACTAGCATCCATACATGAATTGGTTCAGCAATACCCATATTTATGGAGACATGAAAAAATGAAGGATGCTACTATGGCAGCTAAGGATATTTAGGAAGAGACTACACAAAAGATAATACAAAAAAGGGGAAACTGGACACTCTTGTTTTTAGTCCCTTTAGATTTATAAACAGGTCAGGCATACTTTTACTAACCACAGGAGAAGTTGTGTATAATAACAGAGTTGAAGGATTTTATCTAGGAGGTGAAGGGGGCAACAGTCAAGTGGGATAAGTCGATCCTTCCAATAGAACAAGGTGGTTGAGGATTACCAGATTTCAACGGATATTTTAGAGCTACACAGTTAAGGCTCTTATACATAACACAAGCAGAAAGCTGCAATTCAAGGTGGAAAGAGATAATGAATCAGGGGTGACATTTAAGAAATAAGGAGAAAGTCCGATTTTAGAAGCAGGTCGTTAAGGAGAATAATAGTCATACAGAATATTACTCTCATAAAATATTAGGAAGTATTCTACAAACTAAGCCAACAGGGGAGTGGAGAAAGGAGATTCTGACGATAGGAATAACTGACATTAGGGGTACAGAGAATAGGCAAGAGGGGAATGGAATTTACTGGAAGATACTGGCAAAGGAATGAAGGTGCTGGGAATAAATAAAGAGGGAAAGGTAACAAAATAGGAAGAGCCCAAGAGGACATTTGGCTGCAGGCTAGAGAATGCATTCCCTATCAGGGAATGATATCAGAGTACAAGTGAAGGAATATGGAAATCCTGCATGAAAGACCTGCACTGTAAGAGGTTTAGTTGAATATACGACACAAACTGCTGCTTAAAAAGGTATAATTAATAAGCCATTTAAAATATCACAAAACAACTAGAGGAATCAATCAGAGGAAGTTAGAAAAGATTGGAAAGAAACACGGGACAAGCAATTCACAAAAAAACAGTGGCAGGAATATATATGGCTCCCAAATATGCACAACGGCTAGAAGGTTTAGGATTTTTGCTTGGAAGTGTTTGTATTGGTATTTTTATACTTTAAGCAACTCCAAATAATTTTTTCTCAAACACATGGCAAACATTGGATGTGTATTGGTGAAGTAAGCGGTAACTGGGAACATATTTTTGAGTGTAATAAGTTGAAAGACTAACAATTCCCTAGACACTAAAACCAAAAGAATAGGAAATCCCAGGAGAATCCAAAACTGCGCACTTTATTATTTAAAACACAAAATGAAATAAACGCTACTCTGTCAGAAATGCTGGGTGAGCAAATGAGGTAACTAAGAAAATTATTTTGTTTTAGCTAGGATACAGGATCTCAATTGCCTAGATATAATAAGGCCTTCTTAAGTTTAATTCTGGTGGCTGCCATAAAAGCAATTACTAAAAAATGGAAATCCAAGTCTAGACCAACCGTATTTGAAGTGGTGAATATCGTGACAAAGATAAAAGAACTGGAAGTGGGGCCTTTACAAAAGGGTACAAGCAAACTACACAGAAAAAATGGAAATTGTGGTAACAATACATGCAGAAAATGTTTGAGGAGGAAAGAGATTTAAGGGAAGGCAGGAATTGCTAAATGTATGTAAAGATGGATTGATTATATTCTACAAAAGAAAATACATATGAAGTATAATGTTTACAACTATGAAAAAGTAAACATGACTTCTTTAATATAAATTTAAGCATGTTTATGTCACAAGCGATAATTCAATAAAGGTGTTATTAAAAAAAAATACAGAACGTAGGTTCAGATGCTAATGGTCTCAGAATCAAACTGTCTCAGCCTACTCACACATCCCAGGGTCAGGGCAGAAGAGATAGTCTCAAAAGAGATGCTCAACTACTGTCAAAGTCCTCTTAGATCTCAGCCCCCCTGACCTTCATCAAAACAGAATGTGTAAAGGGAAGAGGATTGATTTCCCTAAGGAGCCATTTAACTAGGACAAGGATATGGATGATAAAGGCCATCACCTTTGGCAAAATCCTTGAGTTAATATGCCAGAGGGGATGTTGGTTCACAGATTCCACCCACCCCTTTCTTAGGACGAAAAGATGCTATAGGAGTCCTACTGCTCTGCGCCCTCTATTAGGTGGTTCCCTCCTGCTAACCGCTTAGTCAATTTTGCCATCAGGAGGCTGTACCAGGAGCCCAACTCTTCACAAGATACCCCCAAGAAGCCTAATAAATCTCAAGGCCTGGTAAGGATAAGCAGTTTTGCTCAAGTTGTCCCTTGTTAGATTTCTTGATTGCAGCAGCAGCAACTAGAAAAGAACTGCAGGAGGATTCAGCCTCTGTCCATCTGCCCAATATTTTGTCCAGGACAATGAACAGACTGGGGAAGGGACATATGCCTCAAGGACAATGAATTATGCTACTCACATGAACTGCTACCAAAGAGATTTAAAGGATCAAGTTATAGCTTCTTTGAAGAAGGCACACACATCGGATTCTAGAAAGCAAGTTCAGACAACTTTGGGCACCACACTGAATATTTCCAATTTCTTCATAAGGTTAATGCATAATGTGGCTTATGGAATAGCTCAAGTGGCGGGCAATGGCACTAACATGGGTTGTCATACCTGGCTTCACCTACATAATTCGGAAGATAACTTTAAGGCATCATTCACAAATGCTCCTTATGATGGTGCAGCGCTTTTTGGGCCTGTGGTGAATGAAAAATGTTTGATATTTGAAAAAGAGGGAAACATCAGCTGCATGTGTTAAGTTTGATACCCCTCAAAGATCCTATAATAGGAATCATAATGGGTCCAAATTCATATGGTTTTGGAGATCCCAGCTTCAGCCTTTTAATTCCAAATCAGAAAGAGGAGGTTTCCTTTTCTGACAAGCAGCACCACCACCCCTGAATGGCTGCCATTCTGCCCCCCCTCTGGAAACAGCTGTGGACCTTTATCCCACCACTTGCATGCATGCATGGACAGTCATCAAGCAAGACTATTGGGTGGGAAGGTATAAAATTCTCCTTTCCCACCCTCCACCATTTCAGTCTCAGCCACTACCAGCTGTCCCACCACAACAAAGAAAAGCAGCCAAGAGAGATTCATTCTCTTTTAGAAAAAAAAGCTATTCCACACATCCATTCAGACCAGAAAAGGTCAGGATATTATTCAACATTCTTTCTGATTCCAAAGAAGAGCAAGGGTCTTGGACCCATTTTAGACTTTAGCATCCTAAACCTCCACTTAAAGACACCCTTCAGAATGGTCATGGTACAAGCAATTTTTATGAAGTCTCCACTGTAAATGACTGGATGCGCTCAGTAGATTTTTCAGAACGTCTACCTCCACATCAACATTGCTCAGTCATCTAGAAAATTTCTTTGCTTCCATCTGGAAGCCAAACATTTCTAATTTAAAGTTCTGCCCTTTAATCTCACCACAATTTCTTTGCTTCCATCTGGAAGCCAAACATTTCCAATTTAAAGTTCTGCCCTTTAATCTCACCACAGCTCCCTGAAAATTTACCAAGTATATAGCAGTATTTGTAGCCCACCTGCAGTATAGAGGGACCTGCGTGTTTCCATATTTAGATAATTAGCTCCTCTCTCTCTCTCACTCTCTCTGTCAGTTTTGTTTACTGGATGTCATCTGGACACAGCAAAAAACATAGACTGTTTTCCATCAGAAAGGATACAATCACTCACTTTCTGCACTTTAATGAATCAGCGCTCTCCTCCTGCAACTATGGTTCTTTGGGTTCTAGGATTAATGGCATCAACAACAGTTATGATTCAGTTCATATGCTACCAAATGCAAATTCTCCAGTGGCTCCTCAAGGTACAATGGTCCCAAACCTTAGATCATCAATAAGCCCCAATTATCATCACTCAGTTGTGCAGGGCTCATTTGCTGAGGTGGCTAACTTCTTCAAACATTCACTTGGAGAAACATTTCCTCATGGATCTCCCTCAATAATCTCCACCACAAATGACTTCTTTATGTGATCGGTGAGCACTTTCAGGGGAGGATGGTCCCAAGGACTTGGAACACAGAGGACCAATCTTCACATAACATTCTGAAGACAAGAGCAGTTCTCCTTATGTTCCAGGAATTTTTCAGGACATCTTTTCCCCAGGAGTGATTTCTACACAAAGAGACATCATAGCTGTAGTATGGTATTTGAACAAGCAGGGAGAAATCAAATCCCAACCACTATACAGAGAGGTTATGAGGGTTTGCCAATGGGGGACTGCTTCTCATCACTTTCTGACTGCAAAGGACAACCCTAGAAGGGTCAACTACCTTGTGAACGGGCTCAGCAGATCAACTCTGATATCTTACTAATGGGCTCTCGATCCAGCAGTTGCTCAATAGATTTTTTTTTTTTTTTTTTTTTTTTTTACTTGTGGGACAGGCCATGCTATGATTTGTCTGCTTCTCCAACCAGTGCAAAACACAGCAGCTACTTTGCCCTGATCCGCCTAGAGGGACAACCCCAGAGGAATGCTCTACAGTCAGACAGTGACCATCTGGGGTTCTCTATGTACTTCTTTCTCTACCTCTTATATCAATTTTGCTGCAGAAAGTGGAAAGATGCAAAGTTGCAGTGACTCTTACTGCTCCATGCTGGCCTCAGCAAATCTGGTTTCCCCTGTTAAGGCCTCATCTCAAGAAGCATCCATGGCTTCTGTATCCAATGAAGGACCTCCTATCTCATCACTCCTGGCAGCCTCACCCAGATATTCTCATTATCAAGTAAACTGCATGGTTTTCTCAATTTCTCTAATGTTCAAGGACACTTCCTTATCTTAAAATGTTATCTGTAGTCTTATTGAATCTCAAAAAGAAGCTATCTGCAAAGTTTACCACAGCCAACTGATCTGCTACTTAGCCAGGCACTCTGGAATTGACCCTTTTACAACTTCTATTCTTGACATTTTACAGTTTCTTTCAGAATTACTTGATACAGAAGACCCCATTAGTCATATCATATATCATATGGGCCCGATGATAAGGGTCTAGCTTTTATGTTAAGTTGTTGTTGTGTCTTTCGGCTTTTCCCGGTTAGGGGTCGCCACAGCGGAACTCCGGTCCGCTCATGATTGGCAGTAGATTTTTACGTGCTGGCTTGCCGGGCCTAACGCACAGCCTTCAACGAAGGAACGCCCATTCACGCATGTCGCCACACAGAAGACACTCTAACTGAGTATCGAACGGGCAACAAAAAGGCAAAGAAACAGAAAACAATCTGCACTTTAATAACAAATAAAGTAAGTGCTTTCATTAGGTACGTTACCTAACTTCTTCAGAGGGTCTGAAGAAGTTTAGTAACATACCTAGCTTATTTTATTTGTTATTAAAGTGCCGACTGTTTTCTGTTTCTTTGCCTTTTTGTTGATTTAAGTAGTGAGTTTTATTTTTCTTGAGTTTTTATGTTAAGTACATAACTTTCATATCTGACATGATCCAATTAATTGACTTCAACTATAACACAGTTCCCTCTAACTCCTTGGGTACAATCAAGACAGAATACCCATCAGTATGGTAGCTCCAAAGGTAGACCCACAACTTGAGATCACATCCAGATCTGCAGTGTGCTGCTAAAGCATGCAGTGATGCCACTGTCATGACTGCACATTTATCATCCACAGAAGCATTGTTAGAGTAAGCTATAGAGGAAGACATGACTTTAGCTTTATGTGCTTTGGATTTGCTAGGTATATCATTTCTGTATTACTTAAAACACAACAAAATTAATTCTAAGAGCCACTTGGAAAGAGCAACTTGGGAAGCCTTTTTGCCTTCTTCCTATTCTACTGTGATCAAAGAAACACAAAGCTGATCTTCTTACTGATACCTTTTGCTGTGTCTATAAAGAAACATAATTGAAAAAGAACATCTAAGTAATGTAATAAGAACTCACCTCTGTTAGAAAACTGGAAAGAAAACAGGGAGACTAATGATCTCTCCCAGTCTAAAAAAAAGTCTTTGGCATGAAGTCTGAATTTCTGTTCAAAGAAACCATGAGTTAAAGAAAGCTTACATATAGTGATCTAGAAGAGAAAGCTTGCAGTTCAAAAACTCCTGGCTGAAATGACTGCAACCAACAAGAGGGTTTTCTATGACAATTTAAAGTCTGCTCTGCATACAGGTTCAAAAGAAGGAAGACCCGATTTTTCTATCATAAAATTTAGATATCGAGCCAGAGGGCAGCTTCAAACTGTGTGTGTGTGTGTGTGGGGGGGGGGGGGCTTTTCAAGAGAAAAGCTCATTTAAGAAATGCTTTAAAAACAGAGATGAAGAATTCATGACCTGGTGAAGATATGAAATGGCAGCTAAAAGTGGACTTTAATAGTAGAGCGACTACATCCTTTGTTAAAATATATTGGCTATAAAATGTAGCACCACAGGAAAAGGGGCTGAGAGAAGGGCTATGCCTTAATTAGTCATTCAAACAGAAAAGTTATCCATTTGCTTCAACAGGTTCTCCTAGCAGCTAGCTTTTGCGAAGCTGTATGGAGGGAGTGAAGGTCTGGTTGAAGCTTTCTGGACAGGATTGAATGTAGTTCTTGAAGACACAGCAGAAGGAGCAATATCTGTCTGACCAAAAACAATACTTTGAGAATGACTTTAGTTTATTTATTTTATTTATTTATTTATTTAGCAATCTGCATTCAAACTTGAACCTTAGTTTGAGAGACAGCCTTACAAAACTATCTGCAAATATACAGAGCTGAGTATATTTTTCTGTATTATTCTGTATTATAGAGCTAAATTGTTAGCTTAGATATCTGTTGTCTTACTGCTCTGCAAATATATAGAGAACAGTATATATTTTTTGGCTTTATAATTTGCACATTCCTCACATCTGTGTTGAAACTCTTCCCCCCCCCTCATTTCCTGCCTTGACGTCAGCTATATAATTGAGCTAGTGTTGTGTGTCCTGTTAATTAGCAATCTGCATTCAAACTGGAACCTTAGTTTGAGAGACAGCCTTACAGAACTATCTGCAAATATATAGAGCTGAGTATATTTTTCTGTATTATTCTGTATTATAGAGCTAAATTGTTTGCTTAGATATCTGTTGTCTTACAGCTCTGCAAATATATAGAGAACATTACATATTTTTTGGCTTTATAATTTGCACATTCCTCACATCTGTGTTGAAACTGCCCCCCCCTCCCAGTTTTTGGTTGTAGTTTAAATTCGGTGGCTTTTGCAGTGCCCGCCCCACTGTAGATTTGATCTAAGACACTCCCCCAGGCCCATCT
This sequence comes from Protopterus annectens, assembly GCF_019279795.1. NCBI lineage: Eukaryota > Metazoa > Chordata > Ceratodontiformes > Protopteridae > Protopterus > Protopterus annectens. The sequence goes on along the minus strand of NC_056741.1, from coordinate 849,667,233 downwards.
CTTTACTGCATTCTACCTAATAAACCCTTTCTGCACTTGCTTTTAGTCCTTTTTAATTTAATTAAATTTTTTCAAACTGTGTGTGGACTAATATTGCTACATATTCAAGTGTGCCAGCTTGCACTGCATGAGAATTGTATTTACAACTGCTTTTGCTACTTTTCTGAAAAAAAAAAAATTAATCTGCTTTTACTGTACTTGTGTTTCTTCCTACTTTATTTTGTTTTTGCGTCATCTTAAAAGTACTCAATTGTATTTATTACTGCTTGGTGTTACTCATTCTAAGCCTTTTAGTTTAAACACTTGGGCTTCAGACCAGTTGTTTTACATTAAGAGGGTTTGTGGTCTGCACTATAGTGACAGAACAGGTAGCTTACATCCTTTTAAGTTGGGAACTGCTGACTGAGGGCTCAGTGTCTGTTATTCTAAAAGTGTATTAATTCTGGTTTAAGCACTTGGGCTTTCAGACCAGTTATTTTACATTAAGAGGGTTCGTGGTCTGCACTCTTGTGGGAGGAGAGGCTGGACTCTGCCCTTCTGAGCTGGGAATTTCTGGTTAAAGGCTTATAGTGCATGCATATTTGAACGGCTTCTTACTGAAATTGGTACACCTTGTTTGCTGTAGCATAGACTAGATCCAGGCCTGCTGAATCTAGCTTTGTTTGTATAACTTGAGCACTAATCCAGGCATTCTTTAAAGTATTCAAATGTACTTATTACTGCTTGGTAGTAACTTGATTAAAGTGTAGCTATCATTCTAAGTCTTTTGGATTAAGCACTTGGGCTTCAGACCAGTTGTTTTACATTAGGAAGGTTTGTGGCATGCACTGTGGTGGCAGGACAGGTAGCTTTCATCCTTCTAAGTTGGGAACTGCTGATTGAGAGCTCAGTGGCTGTTATTCTTAAAGTGTAAAAGTTCTGGTTTATGCACTTGGGCTTCAGGCCAGTTATTTTACATTAAGAAGGTTCGTGGTCTGCACTCTTGTGGGAGGAGAGGCTGGACTCTGCCCTTCTGAGCTGGGAATTTCTGGTTAAAGGTTTATAGTGCCTGCATATTTGAACTGTTTCTTACTGAAATTGGTATACCTTGTTTGCTGTAGCATAGACTAGATCCAGGACTGATGAATCTGGCTTTGTTTGTATGCTTGTTGTTTGTTTGCCTATTTCCCTGGAACGCTAATTCCACCTAAAACGTGGTTTCTCAGCACTTCTGTGGATCCCTAGTGATATGTGGATCCCTAGTGATATCTGCATTGCTTGATGTACTTATTTCCTTGTTTCACTTGAAAGAAAGTTACTGTTTGTCGTTTTTGCATTTAAGTTACCTGTAACACATTGCACTTAAGTTACCTGGCACTTGCTCACTAAAGCAATTATATAAGTCAGCAATAAAAATTAAAAGCACTACACCCTCACTCCCCAATGGCCCTTGTTTTCAATTATAAAGGAATTCCCAATATTATTCTAGCATGTCCAAAGGTCAGTTGTCAATCTCCTCTCCGGTCCAACTGGTGAATCTGGGAATCTTGAGGCAATGTTACAACTGCCTCATGTACACAGGCAACCCTCTCCTCCTCCCAACAAATTCCAACACATGTGAGAGATGCAACCATATAGCCAAACTGGAGGCTAAGCTCTCTCAACTCAGTACTGGCATAACCAGTCAGGAGGAGAAGGAAACCACACTCACTACAATTCCAGTCTCACATAGACCTACCACGACAGCAAACCAAACACATAATCACACAAAAACATACTCGGAGGCTCTAAATAAAGATCTGCCTAAGCAGCAGAGACCTCCAAAGCAGGCACCCAAGCAACCGCTATCCCAAAACAAAACACGTGCAACACATATCTCACAAAGCCAGTGTGCCGAACAGTCACAGCCCTTAAGGCTAAACAACACACCTGATACACTTGTAATAGGTGACTCTATCGTCAGGCACACTGACGTCCCGCTCACCAGGATGAACAAGGAGAAGGTCACGGTGAGCAGCCTGTCGGGCGCTAGGATCCGCCACATAACACAAGCACTCAGGTCGCTCCAAGGCAAGTACAAATATGACTCAGTCATTGTCCATGCTGGTGTGAATGACCTGAGACGTATCTCCCTGGACTACATGAAAAGAGACAGAGGAGCTCTCTGAGCATGTAGCCCAGGCCGGTATGACCCTGACCTTGAGTAGCATCTTACCCTCACCAAGAATGATGCCACAATATGAAGACAAGATGATCAATTTCAACAACTGGCTTAAGTACTGGTGTCATTCAAAGGGGATCCAATGCCTGTCAGCCTGGGATGATATGCTCGACAAGCCACGATGCTTCGCTAGGGACGGCTTGCACTTGTCACCACTGGGCTTTCGGATATTGGCAAAGGCTCTTGCTACCCCCATAGTGCCTTTTTTAGGCAAGGCTCAAAAGACAAACCCACCTCCATAGGTATTACAAGGGATAAGAAACTAAGAGTAATGCTACTCAACGCCAGAAGTCTAAACCTCAAGATGCATGCACTCAAAACTCTCCTTAGCATGGAGAGCATCGATATCTGTGCAGTAACAGAAACCTGGTTCAGGGCTCCCGAGAGCACCCCAGCACTACCAGGTTATACCTCATACCATGCTTTTCGGCCCCAAAACTTGGACCGAACCACAAAAGGAGGGGGAGTATCGATATTCATCAAAGATACCCACACCTCCAGGTTGGTGGCAAAGCACGAAGCATCAGAGACTATCCATGTGCAACTAACAGTGGGTAAATCTGCCTTCCAGTTTATAGCCTGCTACAGACCACCCTCCCAAACCCAGGAACCCCACTCTGCCTTCCTGAGAACACTGGAAAATATGAAGGTCTCTCCAAACACTATTATATTGGGCGACTTCAACTACCCAAACATAGACTGGGAGCATTACTCTAGCTCCAACACCCTAGCCCAAAGGTTCCTAGAATTCATAAACTCAAATGCTATGGAACAACTTGTTACCACTCCCACAAGAGGGGAAAACATACTGGACCTGATCATCACCAACATGGGGACTCTATGCTCCAGACCAGAAGTGTATCCCTCACTAGTAAGATCAGACCATAAACTGATCTCACTGGATATTCACATCCCGATCCCACCCCCTGCCCAGAAAACCACAGTGAAAAACTTCTCTAAAGCAAATTTCACACTCCTCAAAACCGAGGTGGAATCCTTCAAAGCCTCCGGGCCTGTGGAAAATACGGCCCAGACCGCAGAATCCTTTATAAATGCATTCTATGAACACCTTCAGGAATGCATGGATCATGCAATCCCAAATAAAACCAAGACCCAATCCTCCAAAGGCAGACGTCCTGTCTGGTGGACCCCAGCCATAAACAAACTATACAATAGAAGGAGGAAGCTACTAAATGATAGAGCAAAATCCCAAAAAGGGAAGGCATCTCTGATCAGTATTAGCAAAAAACTAAGGGCACTCATAAAATCGTCTAAGGCCAGCTTCAAGAGAAAAATTGCACAGGACACTAAGGATAATCACAATGCTTTCTTTAGTTATGTTAGAAACCTGGGTAGGAATTCCCAGATATGCTCAGAATTAGTCAAAAATGACAAAAAATACACCGAACCCACAGACATTGCCAACATCCTAGCTGACAGGTTCAGCGCAAACTCCCCCCCCCCCTCCCCACCAAAAGGGCAAATATCTATCCTGGCAGAGTGCTGCCCCCCCACCCCCCGACATCTCAGATGCTCAGGTAAGAGCCACCCTCTTCAAAGCAAAAAAACAGCATCAATGGGACCAGACGGTGTCCCGGGCTGCGTCCTACATGAACTCCAAGAAGAGCTAAACCCAAACATAAAACTACTGTTCAATCTCAGCCTTACTACAGGATATGTACCCAAAGAGTGGCGTACAGCAACAGTGGTCCCTCTCCACAAAGGTGGTGCCACAACGGACCCTGGAAACTATCGCCCCATAAGCCTGATTAGCTTGGTCTGCAAAGCTATGGAAAGGATCATCATGGACCTCATAAATAAAGATATTGGGAACCTACAGACACTGGATCCTACCCAGTTCAGCTTTGTTAAGGGCAGATCCTGCCTCTTAAACCTGGTCGACTTCTTTGAAACAGTCACCAAGGCCATTGACAAAGGGAAGGTGGTCCACACAGCCTACCTGGACCTCGCAAAAGCCTTCGATACAATACCCCACTCGGGCATTATAGATAAGCTCACCAGCTTAAATATAAACCCCTATGTCACTAGATGGGTTGCAAACTGGCTCAAGGACACAACCCACATGGTTAGAATTGCTGGAGCCATGTCAGACTCCAAACCAGTTACAAGTGGCGTCCCACAAGGCTCAGTCCTGGGACCTCTCTTGTTCGGTATATATTTCTTGGAGGTACAGGCCAACACAGAAGGACTGTGGCTGACCAAGTTCGCGGATGACTGCAAACTGGGTGCCATAATCGACTCTCCAGCCGACACAAGCATCCTCCAAAAGGGCCTCACAGAAACAGACAACTGGTGCCAGAGCCATGGCCTCAAGCTAAACGCCAAAAAGTGTATAGTCATCCCCTTTGGCAAAAACAAAGTGCCCACAAATTACCACATAGGTGGTAATCCATTAATTACAGAAAAAGTAATTAGGGACCTGGGAATCCAAGTTGATAGCAATCTCTCATTTGACAACCACGTGGCCAAAGTGGTTAGGGAAACATTTTATGTAGCCCACCTAATCATGAAGGGATTCACATCTAGATTAGGGGAGGTCATCGTGCCTCTTTACTCATCCCTCATCAGGCCCATAATCGACTACAATGTCCCTTTTGGGATGTACCTTACCAAACACCTGCAGCAACTGGAAAGACCCCAAAAGTACCTCACCAAAAGGATCAAAGGGCTCAAACAGGTGCCATATGCTGCCCGGTTAAAGAAACTCCAGCTCTACTCAGTGGCATACCGCCTGCTCAGAGGCGACCTGTGCCTGACGTATAAAGCCATGTCCAACCTGGAATCAAGGGACATGCTGCACCTCAAAAAATCCAAATACCATCGAGCTACACGCTCGAGAGACTTGAACCTCAGCACTGAAATAAATAGGGCATGCTGGAGGGACAGATTCATAACCCAGAGGCTCCCTTCACTCTGGAATAAAATCCCAGGCCAGGTTAGGCAGAGTCCCTCATTGACTCTCTTCAAGAGGAATCCTGATGAGTGGATGGCAGATCGTAGGTTTACCCCGGGTATCACTTCTGTGTCACTGTTAGACAGAGGCACAGTATACTAACCTCGAAAAAGGGCATAGCAACATTAATTTAAAATGGGTGGTGAAAGCCAAACTTACTCTGGCTAGGCTTATAAATGCCCTAGGGCAGATAGCCTAGTATGAACCTATGAACCTATTTGTTTATTATGAAAGTCCATCTGGGATGACTAGCACAAGAAGAAAAGCTCCAACAGTTTACAACTGTTCAGAATTAAACCAAGTGTATATAAACAAACAGAAAGAAACACTGCAAAATGATAGTAATAAGGAAAATATGATTGTGATGATACTGACGTTTATGAGAAAAAAACACCGTATCAAGGAAAATGTGACTTAATTAATAGAGAGTGCTTAAATATCCCATAATATAAAATAACTGCTTTGAAAATAAGGTACCATCCAGAGCAAACGTCATTGATAAATTAAAAGTATTCAGTCCAAAGTAAAAAAAAAAAAAAAAAAAAAAAAAAAAAATGCTAATTTTATTACAAGGTACGAGTTAAAAAAAAAATCAATAAGAATAAAACAACTCCATTCAAAAACAGCATTTAAGCACTTTTGTCCTACAAATTAATGAACTTCCTCAGTACTGCTTCCTTCATTGCAATCAATCAGTTATATAACTTCCTCAAACAGGAGGATTCCGCCCACTTAAAGAAATACTCCACATTATATCCATAAGAAACAAGTACTATTTCATTACAGCCAAAAATTGTGTGCCATCAAAGTGCATCATAAGAACATACCTTGCAAGTACTGAATAAATGTTTAAATAATTTCATCATTATTAAAATTGCTAACATAAGTCAAAGACATAAAAAAAAAAATCATATCACAATATGTACCAAAGACATCTCATGTTTCCTATATTTACATTTTTTTAAAAAACATTCGTAATTTGGCTGCCCTCATCTTTAATACTGCGAGTGTTGTACTGTTTTCATTTAAACCACGAGGCTCAAAAAGTGCTTAGTTTAAATTTCCAAAAGAGTTCCTTAGTAAGCTCCATCTCTTATGTCAATTGGGGCATTTTCTAATATACAAAATACAAATTTGTTTAATCTTTTGCAAGTACAAGTGGAGTATACAATAAACAACAAATCATCCATAATTTTACAATTCACCAATTCTATCTAGGGTATAATCTCGTCGATATTAGCCTTACCCTTGTTTTGTTTTTAAAACAGGTCATAATGTAAACGCAATGTTTAGAACGTAAAAATGATTACTAGGAATTGAAGAAACACAGGGGACCTGCAAATGAGGATTTTGCAAACAATACCCCTATATTTTCACAGAGTCAAAATGGCGACACAACAGTACTGAGGATGTTGTGGTCAAACAATAAGAAGGTAGCTGCCAACCTGTTAAACTTTTTATGTGGGCAAAACAGAATATGCATTGAGAAGAAGAATATATGAAAAAAATATGATAATATTAACAAGAATGAAAAAAAAAACACTTTATATAAACATTCTACTACTTAAAAAGGATTCAGCAAATTTGTGTTCTGTATTTTAGATAATGTCCCAGTTGAATAAGAGGTGGAGTTTAGGAGAACAAATTCGAACATAAGGGACTCCACTGTCAGTTGGCATAATTTATAATTCACTTACTTTAGTCTTTCCCTGGCAGCTGCAGTGATCTCCCGATTGTGCCCCATAACACCCTGTACCTGTAGAGGAAATTATGAATGGTGTTGTGGAGGCTGTCACTGCAGATGCCAGGGAAGGACTAAAGTAAATAAATTAATAAAGAATACCAACATAGTGTACAGTGCAGAAGTACTTTCTGTACATGGGATGTGTTATTTTAGTTTTAGTTTCCTTTCAAATTCGGGAGTAGTTGAGCTTAGCACCTTTTGGCTTCTACACAAAAGCTGAATTCAGCTTTCTTCAGAAGCAAATACTGTAGTTGCAGCCACTGTGTTACAAGCATTTTGTCTGCAGCCTAACCACAGTATTCCATGAGAAACTCTTCAAGTAGTTACAAAATTATGTGTCACAATCCTTGTAGTCACTTCCTCAGAGGGAGGAACTCCAATCTAGGTAACTTAGAAGGGAATTCTTTAGGTAGGGGTTAGGTAATCCTTTTTTCTCTTTTCTTTTCTTGTTTGGGTGTGCAGAATCTGTATAAGATCCCTTAAGCTGATCTTGTTTTCCTGTAACTGCAGGGTCCTGGTACCAACATTTTTGCAGAGATTTGGGGAGCCCAGGTGTTCCAACCCCAAGCACACCACACAAAAAGTGTGTGTGTCCTGGCAGAAATCTGTGGCCACACTTTATACATTTTCTGAAGCCTGAAATTGTCTTATCCATAAAGCACAAATGGAACAACCAAGTACAATAAAACTAACAGCAAAGTCTTTGCCACAACATACTCCTGAAAATGTGCCACAACAAACAAATCTTGTCAAAAGCTGTCAAGTACATAGAATTAGGCAGTAATTACTGACTATATCAATATAGTAAAGCAGCAAACACTCTTACCACCATAAACTAGTAGTGGGTGAACAAGTAGGAAGGAAGGAATAAGCTGCAACCAGCTATACTGATCAAAGTAATGCTTCACTGCTAAATCTAAAAGAGGTTAAACTTAACCCAAAGATATTAATACATTCGTGATAAGAAAAAAATCACTGACAGTGACAAAAAAGATTGAATGTATTCACTTTATGATCCATTACATTCATTCATCTTATCCTGACACTAACATATGAAACTGACGCCTCTTGTACCAAAGTGAAAGTATAAACTAGATGTGTCCAAAGTGTGGCCTGCAGGTCGCATGCGGCCCACAGAGCTCTGCCAAGCGGCCCTCTACCTCTAACTCCAACATCGATGTACGCATGTCCCAAAACACTTTTTGTTGTGTTTTTCGCACCCGTGACCTGTAACTCTAACATCGATGTGCGCATGCACCAAAGCATCCTTCTAGTTTTGATTTTTTGTGCCAAAGAAGGGTCTGTGTGTTCGCGCCATTATTTCGTGCCAAAGAATCAATGTGTGTGTTCTTGCTGAAGAGGGACTCATCGATGGATTTGCCGCCATTGCCTTTTGAAGAGACAGCACTTAACCTGTGTTAATCGGTAAGTATGGTGTGAGTGAGTGCATGCATGAAAGCAGAATGTTTGTGTGCGTGAAATTAGAAGTGTGTGTGTTTATGTGTGCATTACAGAGAGACGCATGTACAAAGAGGCTAACGTACAAACAAGTTAGCTCACAAATGCATCCTACATTAAAAGTACACTTTCATTAAATTGCAGCTTTCCTGACAGGGAGAGTGTTGTATTGAATATGAAATCATACCTCTCAACTGTATGGATTTTCAAAGAATGTTTGCATTTTTACCTCATCTTCCAATTTGTGTCTTTTGCTTAGGAAATAAAAGTAGTCATCCAAGGTAATGCAGTCCCAGGGAGTAAGAATGAGAAAGCAGCCTAGGGTTAATGGGTCAGTAGTGAATTGACTAATGTGGGACTGTAGCATATAAAGTTTTTTTTTTTTTTTTTTTTGACAAACAAAAAATCACCCAGTACTGTCTTGTCATTGGTGGGTTCTAAGCAGTGATAGATTGGACAACAGTAAGCATATCTTTGTTGGATCATCAATACTGGCAAATCAGGTGGGCACAATGTCATTTTTTAAATGTTGAGGGTTTTAGTGTGTATGTGTGTGTTTGTGTTGGGAGTGCTGCAATATTAGATGATTATTAAAGACAGAGACTTACAAACTGTGGAGAATGTTTCTTTGTTTCAAAACCTGATACTTGGGTACTAGGAATGCCAGAAATAGATTTTTTTAAGACATAGTTTCTTGCCATTTACAGTGGATGGATATTTACATTTAATGGACAATGTTAGCAGTATGAGTGTGGTCCTGTAGGGATCTGGAGGATGCTAAGTCTACCACTGCCAATGTCTTGTAAAGTGACCTGGAAATGGATATTGGGATGTTACTGAACAAATACAGCAAGTGGGCTTTGAAATGTAGTTTAATTAAATAAAGTGCACTTGCAATTTACAGGCCATAATTTAATTTATTTCAGGTAGTCCAGATACTGGTAGATTGTATACCATTAGACTTAATTAGGGAGAGGTGTCATTCTGTGGAAATGAGCAGACCTAGGTGTCATTCTGTGGAAATAAGCAGACCTAGTTTCAGTGAAAGCTATGTGGTTGTTTGCAGGTAGGAAGTTTCAGGATGTGGAGCCAATGTGTTTTATTATTTTTAATGGATTTGTCAATTCAAAGTATGGTTTTCTTTGTTGCAAAAGAAGGCAGGATTGAATGAGCTATATAATGCTTAACTGACAATAATGGGATATAAACATTATACGTGATGTATAATGTTTGCAGCTACACTTGTTTCAGTGGTGTCTGTGATGCATAACTATTTTTGGGCCTGTGTCCCAATTTTATTTTTCGCTTTGTCCAGAATCCTTGCTCTAAGGTTAAGAGGTATGGTTCTATGCTAAATCAGAAGGTTGTATTTACCTTGGAAGACTTTTCAGCATAATTATGAGAAACAGAGCGTTTTTAATATCTCCACTTATTTCCAATATAAACTGCCATGTAACCTTGCAAATAACTTTCTTATTAAGCTGCTTTAATTCTTTTGGAATTGACAGGTATGCTTCATTGGTTCAGATGTAAGCATGGTGTGTTGTGACTGATTACTTGCAGCAGTCTGTGGTTTACTTATCACAATAACTTTTCTGTGTTTCTGTGTGTGTAATCAATTTAACAGTTTTAAAGATGTTTTCCAAAATTAAATACATAATAAATAAAAAAGTAATCTTTTCTTCACTTTGAGCTATTGACAAAGTCTGGGAATTTGTTTTTTTCAAAAGCGATGGTCAGCATTACAGCTTAGTAAACGGTCAGTCTGTGAATAATTTCTGCACAAATTAAAATGTCTGAATGTCAAATGGCTTTAGATTGGAGGGAAGTTATATATTTAATCCAGTATGTAGTATGATCTTAGAGAGTTTATAGATTTCTTATTGATTTAATTTTTGCTGAGCAGTTGTTTGTTGATTTATTGATGGTCCTTTTGGTGGTGGGAAATTACATGGATGAATCCATCCTATTATGATTTTTTTTCCAGATATTTTGACTTCCAGACAATTTCAATCAGTGAGACTGTGTCATGTGATTACCGAGGTTGCCTATTTTACAAGTAGGGGCTTGTGTGTGTGTGTGTGTGTGTGTGTGTATAAGAGAGAGAGATTTAATATGTATACTGAATATATTTTTGCAAATGGAATTCTTAGTTAAATAGGCCCCTCTTCTTAGACAAGTAGACTTGAGTAACCAATATTAGATCTTAGCCATCCAGCTGGGAAAGTTCAGTATGTGGATTTTCCTTCCGGTTTGATGAAGGCTATGCTACTTACTTAAACAGTACATTCATGGCTATCCATCCAGTTGTAGTGTTGTTGAACTACATTGTTTGATAATGAGAGGAGATTTTTACAGAAGTTGAAAGTTTTTGTCAAGAACCTGTCCATACAAAGTGGCTTGTTTATGATGCACTGATGGCTGTGGTCTTTGTAGTGAGCTTTTTAAGTATAACCAGTATTTCTGAGGTGGAGGAAGTCTCTTAAGGCAGGATCTTTCTTAGCCTGGAAAGCAAGCCAGTGATGAAATTTATAGGGGCCAGTGAGAGACAGAGGAAAGCAAGAAGCTTTTTAGTCTGATTGGATAACTAAGTGAACTCAGTTCTTTGACCTTTTTTGTCAGAAATGGTTGCAGTCTTTCTTTTGGCAGGGTGTTTTGCTGAGGCACGTGCCAAAAGGGGTGTTGCACTCAATAATTGCTCTTGTAAAGGAAGAATACAGGGATGTTATGACCTCCTTGTCCCTGGACGAGATACCCTTACTAATGAGGTGGGCCATGTAAAAAGCTTTCCATACAACAGAGACAACGTGATGGTGAAAAGTCAAATTTCTATCAACCTGGGTGCCCAAGCACCTCACAACTGATTGCGTGCTTACAACATTGTTATTAATGTGAAAATTTGTGGGGACATCACTCAAAGGGGATGATTGTGCATTTTTTGGCATTTAGCTTGAGGCCATGTTTCTGGCACCAGTCATTTGTTTGGGTGAGACCCTCTTGTAGCTTATTCAGAATTGTTTTATTAAGTCAGTAATGTGAATTCTTTACTTTATTGCAAATTTGTTGGCTTATTTTTGTGGATTATAGTATTGTAGGACTGCTAATGTTGACATTGTATGTAGATGGACTGCTGGAGTGGTTTTCCCAGTGAGAAATGCTAGTGCTGTAGTGAACATCTGTTTATTTGTAAAAAAAAAAAAATCTATATATTAACTAAGATGTTAGAGTTAACTGTTAGATTAGAGAATTAAAATCAGAATGAGAATTAGAATTTTAAGGCAAATATTAAGCATTTATTACATTTATTAATTGTTCGAATGCACCTACAGTACAGCCAAGAGGTCGACTTTGGTCTCCCATGGTAGCGAAAGAGTTAACTTTTAGTTATGTACTCACCATAACTTCAGATGTTTGGGATCCATCTCGCCTACATTCTGACTGATGGGTTCGGAGCCGATCCCTCGGCTCCGACTCGGCACGCTTATGCCAAAGAGCGAAGTCTCTTATTGGCTGAGCTTACTATATCCCAGGATGCACCACTACCAGTCCCCCAGATCTAGTTTGTCCGCATACATGCACACATGCACGCACTGCTTATATAACATCGTCAGATGAAACAAGATAAAAACAGTAGAACTCAAAACCGCTCAATCTCCTCTGATCTCCAAGGTAGGGGAAGGAGGGTGGGTATTAGGAATGTAGTAGATGGATCCCAAACATCTGAAGTTATGGTGAGTACATAACTAAAAGATGTTATGTGATCCTATCTCGCCTACATTCTGACTGATGGGACAACGTCCCTAGCACCTGAATCCTGGGTGGCTCACTGGAAAACACTCCTGAGTACCGTGGAACCAAATGATGCTCGCCCTTTAAATGCCACATCCAATTTATAGTGGGAAATGAAAGTGTGCGGGTTGGACCAAGTAGCCGCAGCACAAATCTCAGAAATAGCGAGCTTGGAATGAAAAGCAATAGAAGTAGCCATAGCTCTGGTAGAGTGAGCTTTGACAGATGTAGTAAGTTGCTTATTTGAAGAGGAATAAGCCTGAGTAATGCAATCTCTAATCCATTTGGAGATAGTAGCTTTAGTGATGGTTTTACCCAATTTATTATCTGAAAAGGACACAAACAACTGGTCTGATTTTCGAATTTGTTGAGTCCTGTCTAGATAGAAGCGCAATTGCCTGTGAACATCCAATTTATGGAGGGTGTATTCCACTTCGTTGGAGAATTTTGGAAAGAAAACTGGTAGCTCTAGAGATTGTTGGAGACAGAGATTAGAACAAACCTTTGGAACAAAAGATGGGTTAGGCCTAAGTGATACTCTATCCTTGTGAAAAATCAAGTACGGTGGTTTGATAGATAGGGCTTGAAGCTCTGAAACTCTTCTTGCAGAGGTAATTGCAACTAAGAAGGCAGTTTTCCAAGACAGATATTTTAACTCACATGTAGCAGCCGGTTCGAAAGGGGAAGATGTTAAGGCACGGTACCAAATCAAGATCCCACGGAGGCGCAGGGTGATAAACTGGGGTCTTAACAGCCCAGCACCTTTAATGAAAGTTTTGCATAATCTGCTGCTCATCAACGGTGGATCCATGGATTCGTGAAATTTGGAGATAGCCGCTAGTTGGACTTTAATAGTAGAGACTGAAGATCCTTGATTAAACAAGGATGTTAAAAATTTCAAAACCTCTGGTATCGGGGCAGTGATAGGGTCTAATCCCTGAGTTGAGCCCAGATAGCAAACCTCTTCCACTTACTGAGGTACAATTTTTTAGTGGTGGGTTTGTGGGTCAAGATAAAATGTGAATAACTTCCGGGTCTAAGGTGTGATTTCTGACTAAAGTCGGAAGTGGAGGAGCCAAGCTGTCAATTTCAAAGTGTGAAGGGACTGGTGTTGTCGTCCCGACTGATGAATCAGCAGATCCGGAGTTAGATCCAAAAACCAAGGCTCGTCCACCGCATGTTTCTTTAGGTAGGGGAACCATACCTGACGAGGCCAGTGCGGAGCAATTAGTATCATTGTGGACCCCAATTGAGAAGCTTTCTGGATGACTTTGGGGAGAAGTGGGACCGGAGGAAAGGCATAAAGTAGTCCTGTTGGCCAAGGTTGGGCTAGAGCATCCGTAGCTGCCTCCCCCTGACGCGGAGTCAAGGAGAAGAACCTTTTGCACTTTGTGTTTTGTGGTGTTGCAAACAGGTCGCAGCACGGGGTCCCCCATCTTCTGAAAACCTGAGCTGCTACTGTTTCATTCAGGGACCACTCATGAGGAGAGAGAATCGTCCTGCTTAATCTGTCTGCCAATATATTGGATTCCCCTGGAATGTGGGTCGCTACCAAGAAACGGTTGGTAGCTACAGCCCATTCCCACACCCTCATGGCCTCTCTGCAAAGGGGGTAAGATCTGGTCCCTCCTTGTTTGTTTAGATACCAGACCACCGACATGTTGTCTGTGTGGATAGCGATAATGCCTTGAGGGAGAAACTTGTGGAGGGCCTGTAGGGACAGAAGTACAGTCCTCATTTCTAATACATTGATATGGAGAAAAGTTTCGTCTGGAAGCCAAGAACCCTGAACTAACCAGCCCAGACAATGCCCCCCCCCCACCCTGTCTGGGAGGCATCCGTCGTCAGGGTGGCCACCGGAGGGGGGATAACAAAAGGTTTTCCCTGATTCAGATTGGATGGCTGAAGCCACCAGCGGAGGTCCCGTTTGCACGTTTCTGTAATCAGAATGGGGTGATTGAGGGGGAGATTCTGAAAGAACCATTGTGTCGATAACAGCCACTGAAGAATCCTCATGTGCAATCTTGCCAGTGGAACTAGGAGAACCGTGGCAGACATCGAACCTAAAAGTTGCAGGACCATCCTGGCTGGGGCTTTGGATCTTGGAAGCAGGGCTTGAACTTGACCTTGTAAAGTTTGAATCCTTTCGGTAGGAAGAAAGACCCGCATCAATTTTGAGTCTATCTCTGCTCCTATGAATCTTATGCGCTGAGAGGGCAGCAAGACAGACTTTGACCAATTGAATGTAATTCCCAGGGTAGCACCCAGGAGAGGGTGGCTTTGAGGTTGTCTATTAGTAGATGCCTGGTGGTGGCAGTCAGGAGCCAGTCGTCCAGATAGGGAAACACTTGGAATCCAAGACTCCTCAGGTGAGCAGTCACTACTGCCAAACACTTGGTGAACACCCTGGGGCTGTGGTGAGACCAAAGGGCAGTGCACAAAATTGGAAATGACTGTCTCCCAGGCTGAAGCGCAGATACCTCCTGGACGCCTGATGTATCGGTATGTGATAATAGGCGTCCTTGAGATCTACGGAGCACATCCAAACATCCTTCTCCAACAATGGGAGAATGGATTGTAAAGTGACCATTCGGAATTTGGACTTCATGATGGACTGGTTTAGTTTGCTGAGATCCAATATTGGTCTCAGGTCCCCTGTCTTTTTTGGCACTAAAAAGAACCTCGAGTAATTTCCGGATCCGATCTGGTCTGTGGGGACCGGTTGGATGACTCCTTTTTCTAGCAGCTTTGACGCTTCTGCGGCTGCAATTTCCCTTTGACTGGGTGGTGGGTCCGGGATTTTTTTGGACGGTGGGGGTGAGTGTGTAAAGGGAATGGTGTAACATCCGGCAATAATCCGAAGCACCCATCTGTCCTGAGTGATAGACTCCCAGGCTTTTAGGTGCTTGGCAAAACGGCACCCGACTGGCTCCGGAGCAGCACAGCCGGGCAATCCCTCATGAAGTGTGGGAGGCTGAAGAGCCACGAAAGGACTCGCGGTCTCCAGAATTGCGGGGCCCTCTGCCGCCTCTGGGACGGCGTCTCCCAGAAAAATTTCCCCGTCCTCTGCCTCTGGAAGGGGAATCTTCCTGCTGTTGAGGAAAAAACTTACGTGATTTGCGGAACCACATCTTCCCTCCTCCTTTAGCCTTGGGATAAGGCCGAAGGGAGTGGAATAACGTGCACCTACGGCAGATAAAGTTTTTCCCTCTTGCTCACAGCGGTAAGAGTGTCTTTAACCTTAGGTCCAAACAAAGAGGACCCATCAAAGGGAGCGTCGAAGGAAGACTTGAAGGCCTCCAAAATGACACAAACGGAGCCAGGCTTGTCTCCGTGAGCCACGCCTGTGCCTGCCGCTCTACCGCCTTCGGCCGCATATGAAATGAGCCTCATGGACGAGTTAGAAATCGAGGTAAGGATAGCCAACTGAGAGCTAACCGACTGGGCTAGCTGCTTAGGTAGGTTACCTGAGAGGGAGTCTGACAGCTCCTTGACCAGATCCCTCTGTAGCCTGGTAAAATGTGCCAAATAATTCAGGGACCTTAGTGTAAAGGCCGCTGAAGTCAGGGTGCGCTTCCCGTGCGGTCCATGCTCCTAGACTCCTTATTAGGAGGATGGACGGACGTTGAAGCCTCTGCCACGTCCTGTTGTGTAGCAGATGCCACCACCATGGCATGTACAGCCACGCCTTTTGTCAAGAACTCCTTCTCGGGTGGGGCAGACAAAAATTTGTTAGGGCGAGAAGGCACTGGTTCCACAGTATCTGGATGTTCCCACGCCCTTCGACAAACCAAATCCAGGAGCTCGTCGAAGGGCGGAGACACCCAGGAGGCGGAGGGCTGAGCCCCAAAGGCCTTGAGAAGCACTGACTCATCAGCAGAGGGGGGTTTGGATATCCAGCCGCCTCGTTGCTTAAGGATCTCTAAAATGTCTGCGAATGAGACATCATCCGAGGACGACTTTGGGGACCCCTCCGCATCATCAAGATCAGTGTCCGATGTAAGAGACTCGGGGGAGTCCACGTGCTTCCTCTTGCACGATCTCTTCCTTGGGGGCTCCTCCGAAGACAACTCCGAAGAACCCTCAGGAAGAGGGGAACCCCCAGTGGGGGTAACCTCAGGCCCCGGGGCTCCGCTGCCTAGGGACAGGGGAACTGCCAAAGACCCAGTCTCCACGCCCAGGGAAGGTGCCGGTAAAGCCGTAGAGATGGCCGAAGAAGACTTGGCCAAGGCACTCCTCATAGCTCTGAAAGCCGGACCCCCAGAATCCTGGGAGTGTCCGGTCCCTGGAGCCATGATAGCAGACGGAAGTCCCGCAGCCGAAGCACCGAGAGGGAGGCTTGGAACCGACAGCATAGGTCCCGAAACGTCACCCCCGGGTCCGACCGAAGAAGTCCGCGTGCCAAACTCGGACCGGAAGGCCGGGGTTGGAGTAAGGGTCGGAGTCGACCCTAGGATCTCCACCGGCTCCAACAGCACCTGCTCCGACGGAGCCGAAGCGGTCGGAGGAGGAATGGCAATGGGATGGGCCATCGGCTCCGAAGCCAATTGGGTCGGAGCCGAAACAAATTTTTGAAAGACTGGGGACTGGAACAGTCTTTGGAGCACCCTGTCTATGTCCGAATCTGACATCCTCGATGACCTAGAGGAGACTGAACGGGTTCGAGTTGGCCTCTCCAACGGCCCCAAGGGGCTAGGGGACCGGCTCCGAGGCGACTTGATAACTATCGGCGCCAAAGGAATACCCAAACCAGTTTCCATCGGTGCCGAGGAGGACTTAGGCACCAAGGAGGAAGTGTCTGAGCGGACAACCTTCATCGGCTCCGAGACCAGTGGAGCCGATGAAGGTGACCCGTCTCTCGATGCCCCAGCCATCGGCTCCGAAGCCAGAGGAGTCGAGACTGGGGGCATCGAGGCAGACCGTTCCGCCCTCGGCTCCGAAGTCCTTGGAGCCGAAGGAGAAGCCTGCCTATGTCTTTTGGCGGTCGGGTCAGACGGACTGGTCGGAGCCGACGCCCTTTTCTTTTTAGCAGGAGAAGGAGAGGATGCTAAAGCTTCTTCAAAAGAGGGTTTTATAAGGCCTTTCAATATAAGCTTATTTTTCCTCTCTTGGAGGACCCTCGAGGAAAAAGCGTGACACACGCTGCAGGACTCCTGCAAATGTTTGGCGCCCAAACAATATACACAGAGAGAGTGGTCATCCGTGATAGACATTTTAAAACTACATTTAGTGCACTTCTTGAAGCCCGAAGGCCTAGGTGCCTGAGACATTATAAGTAAAATTGAGTAACTCTCTCACAGACAAAACTTTGTTGGAAAGATTGACCCTACAAAGATTAACTTGCCGTACACAATGATAGCCCGCAATTAAAATAAAGGCCAACTGAATAACAGTGAACAAATGTATAAAGGAATTCAAAAACCCCTAAGGTTCAAAAGGGATTAACCAACAGGAAAGGCCCTACGGATCAAGGGAGCCTGTAACCAGAGCAAACACCAATCACACACAAATTTTCCACAAAAAAGTTTTCAAACACACACAACAGCACAGAGTAGCTGTTAAAACAGCTTTTTGTTAAAGAATTAGCAAATTTCTGACAGAAAAAGTTAGTGAAAAGACACTACTTAGCTCAGCCAGCTCGAGACCACGTCTTTGCTAGTTAGCGGCAAACGAGATCTGGGGGACTGGTAGTGGTGCATCCTGGGATATAGTAAGCTCAGCCAATAAGAGACTTCGCTCTTTGGCATAAGCATGCCGAGTCGGAGCCGAGGGATCGGCTCCGAACCCATCAGTCAGAATGTAGGCGAGATAGGATCACATAACATCTATATGATATATTTTATATGCGGCCCCAAGACAATTTCTGTTCACTCAATGCGGCCCCGGCAAGCCAAAAGGTTGGACACCCGTGGTATAAACCTTCTTCTCATATCTACATAGTATTCAACTTTGTTTGCCATCAGGAAGAGTTAACGTTAGCAAGTATCAGTTCTTAAACTCTGTTGTCATACAACAAAATAATGACTGCATTTGCAACGCAGTCCTGTAAGGGTACTTAACATTTTCTGCCACCCTGTGGAATTTGTCTAGTTTTTTGGAGCTACTGGCTGAAAATCTAGCTTCAGAGAACTACTGATAAATGTACCTTTAAAGGTTTAAAAAAATAGATGTATAGCAGTAGGCCCAGGTTCCTCAATGCTCAGCAGTTCTAGCAATCTTTTATGGCCATCAGTTAACTCCTCATCCCAAATGTAAAGTGTTTCCACATCAAATTAAGAGTACTTCCAAGATAGACATCCTACAATGGAGAATTAGAAGACAGATTCCTTGTCAACTGTAGTGGAGCATAACAAAAATAAAACTGGTTAGAATATGTGAGGTACAGACAAGTGCTGTCACTGATGTCCAAACAAGATGACCATTCAGGAACACAGGCTTTGAAGAGGGACAGTCTGCCATGTATCCTTCGGTAAAACGTCAATAATCAAAAATGGCTAGTAACACTTCAAGCTTCAGTAAGGCAAGAAGCCACAGACCAAGCATCTGTTCCATTAGATACAACTCAGGAATTTTGGCCAACTTGGCTTTTTTCAAGCTACCTAAAATAACAGTTTCTTAATCTGAAGCAGGTTTGTAAATGAAAGCAACAAATAAATCTGAAAACAGGGAGTTTCTCGAAATATCTGACTATTTGCAGATGTCTGGGAGCCAGTATCTGCTGTGAGAGAGCTACAATTCCTAGAGAGACCTGGGACACTTAGGAGGTTGCAATCCCAATGTCAGCCTCCAAAGGGGATTAATAATTGCAGAAGTGGGAGAAACGGGTGCTGAATCCATGACAAAAAATCTATAGCTTACTAGGGCTATCATGGGACTGACAGGATCACTAAAGCCCCTCACACTTGGCCTTGTGGAAAATTTAATGACAATAGTTTTTTATTTTTCTATTTTGTGGTGATTGCTTTTTTTTTTTTTTTTTTTTTACTAGAAACAATGTCAGAAGGCTCTCTTTAACAATAGACAGCTAAGGCCAGATGCCTAAGGTTCTGTCCACCAAAAAGTCAGGTTTTCTATAGAACAGTGAAAAAAACTCCCAAGTTGAAGCCTGGTTCATCTCAAGACAGAGGAATCATTTAAGGTAAGAATCCTTCATTGTAATTTGCCTCCCATAGTCCTACATGTTGGTGATCTTTTCCAGGGAAGTCATCATTGCTTGAAAGAACTCCAAAATACTAAAAAATAAAAGGCCAAAGTCAAGAACACAGTCTGTAAATGCAATACAATAATGGTAAAATATCAGACTTGGAAATAAAAATAAAAAAAAGGCATATATCACTCTACGAGTCACCTACAACAGCCCAAAAGATATATTAGCACTCTGCTGAGATGGGGAAAAAAACATCCAAAAATTGCACAAAGTGCTCTCACTTTTTGGCCAAGCATCCTGATATCATCGGTGAAAGGGAATACCAGCCTCGCAAAGGGCACCTGTGGCACATTCCCAATCACTACAAAAGATACTGCAGCAATAATCCTTACAATGACATCCAAGAGGACATAGTATGGAAGTCATTCAATTACATGTCATGATGAAATGAACATGAATACAGTCTGCATTACTCAAACCTAGCAATGCATTCAGTTACCAGCAAAATACAAACATACATATCCAGGAGGATGTTCATAAATGCAAGATAATCAAAAAGATAAAGCATCAGAGAGAGAGAGATACGCAAACATATTTAAAAAACAGGAATCTCATACCGAAGGTTTCCTAAACTAGTAAAACGTAAGGAAGGAACAGCAATTCAGTCGCCTAAAAGATCATTAAATCATTTACTAGTTTGTAGTTACAGATTCTACTGGAACACAAATATATATTTCTGCATTGCGGGGTTTAAGAATATATAACAATTCTCCTTTTAGTTTGCTAGGTATGGTAAAGCAAACACAAGGATAAAATAGGCTTTCTTAAGCAAAAGAAAAAAAATATAATGCATTTATCAAAAGACACTCATAGTCCTACATGAAGCACCGGAAGTTTACCATTTTACTTCAAACAAGCCGTCTTTTTAATTACCCATGCGGAATAGGAATTTTAAATAAGGACTTGATAAAAAGCTCCATCTCTGAGAACAATGGGCACAATGCTTTCATTCTGCCATGGACGTCAGCTCCAAGCAGAATAATTTATATTCGATCAACACCTGGGCTTGAAGCGACCCATTAAAACAACCTCTACTCTCAGTGTTTATTTTATTTTCAAAATTACAATATGACTTTTGATTGACAATGGTGCGGAAGGGTTCTGCATAAAGAAAAAAGAAAATAAAGACAGTTTCCTTTAAGTCTTTTGAGCATAACATCATTCACATCATTATCTATATTACTGGCTAAATAAACAATTATTTATAGATAAGTAGAAGAAAATACATGCGTTGCTAATGAACAATATTTTGAACAACACAGAACTTGGTGACATGGCAAAGGCAGCATGATCCAACCAGCAAGTCTGCCCACAGACCTCCATCTTTGTATTATCATTATTGAATAAAACAGAACTGCACTTGTTACTAGACACTTGAGGAATCCTTTGAAGTTTACTTGCAGTGTAAAATACCTATGCAAACAATTTCACAAAAATCCTAAACCCTCTGGCCTTGGTTGCATACTTGCCATCCTACAGATTTCTTTTTTTTGCCCCTCTGAAATATTATGTTTCTATTCTTTTTCCCCAGTGTTCCTCTGAAATATTATGTTTCTATACTTTTTCCCCAGTGTTCCTCTGAAATATTATGTTTCTATTATTTTTCCCCAGTGTTTCTTAATGTACTCCAACTGATTCTTAAGGTTATCATTCAGTGTTTTATATGCCCTACTATGTATCTCATTTTTTTAATAGAATCCCCTGTTCCAGACTCAACTAAAAACTCTACCAAAACTGGTCAATCCCAGCATTCTGGGTATCACAAACATGGTCACAGTCACAACCTACACCCTAGTATCTTTCTTCTGATGTCATCCACACTAACACACAGGACTTCAGATGAGGATTAATCAGCAATTTTAAACAAAAGGATGTCATACTTTTTGCACAAGGTGCCTTATAAACACAGATTTTATGGTAGATGAGGACTACTTGGCCTGTCTGTCTGCTCCTCTCCCTACACACTTGCTATACTAAACAGTCTGTTTACTCTCCAGGTTGTTTTCTCCATCCCTCTTAAGAATTCTTGTATGTCTGTAAGATGCATACCTAAATTACACTACTGTTTTAAGCCTATGAAGTATATATGTCTAATGCCAATGTATCATCTTTTCTGTGAAAAGAAAAATATAATCCTTGCATATCCTACAGAGCTGTCCATCTAATATCTTTAAAATGTGTCCTCTTGTTCCGATATAGCTCCTTCTACAAGATGGCACTGAATAGGATTGTGGGAATCCCTGTGAAGTAGTTAAGCATTGCTTTATGCCCCACATCTACATCCCTTCATGACTATTCATTAAATATTTCCTAGCTCCTCTTCAGATTGCTTCAGGAGAAGATATTTCATTTTTTCCCTTTTCTGAATTGTTTTTGATCTTGCCTAAGTCTGCAAAGATGTGATTTCAAAACTGCATGACACTCTAGATAGTATTGCCATTGCTCTATGAGGGATGATAATCTACTGATGTGTGTACTCATCATACCTGAAGATGCAGGACAAAGAGATTTCGACAGTGGCTCAAAACCATTGTATCACCATCATCATCATTATCTTGACATACACACAGCCTAATTAAAAAACTCTTAACATTGCTGCACATGGAAGCCACGTCTCTCATGACACAAAGGCATCCTTAGGCATGGGTTAAGACAGCATGCTTAGCACACCCTTTCTTAATGATGGAAAGCACTAGATGCCATCCCTCAAATAAATGACAACCTGCTTTACTGGCAATAGGATTTTGCTTCCAACTGTACTCCCAGGGACCCAGGTCTGACAAGCAGATCCAGTGCTGGAGAAGCATAAAGGGAGGGGTGAGGCTGAAAGACTTCATGGCTTATTTTTTCATCCTTGGATCGCAGGGCCATCCTTGGATCGCAGGGCATGGGCTCACATTCATGTCAACAGATTTTGGAGGCCTTGAAAGAAGGTTGGAGAGTACTGACTGCCTCCTCTTGCCTTGAGAAGATTCACTCACTACAGCATATAGTACACAATTTGAATCGATCATGCAAGCCAAGTGAGCTGTTGTGTCAGTGTAATATGCATACTCTTCGGGGATAAAAGCAAGTGAAACTCTCACTGCTTAGGCTAGTGGATAATGACACCACCCTATCACATTCATGGATCACTTGGGGCAAAAAGCCAGCCTATTATCTGGACCATGCATGGCATTTGGGGGGCAGACATATTAAGATGGCAAGTAGAAAGGAACAAGAAACTGGGGACTACCTACAAAGCTGAGGCAATTGGCTAAAGGAAAGAAGCTGTCTTAGTCCACTGACTGTTCCACACTAGAAGGGGTGTGGATGGGGAAAATAAGAAACACACACACCTCAAAGTATTTTAGATATGGAGAGTAGCCACATTACAATCCCCTTACCTAAAAAAAAAACATCATCTACAGTGAGTGCAAACAAAAAGACTTTTAAGCAGCATAAAACACACCTGGGGGAGTCATGCAGAGACAAAGGCGGCAAGCTCAAGTCAATGTGCAAAAATGCACTGATGTTCTCAAAAAAGTCACTCTCGCCAAAGTAAAGACTTAAAAAGAAGTGTTTTATAAATCTGCTGATCAGTAACTAAGTGGCTGTAACTGTAGTGCAAATTTCCCCCTTTGGACATGCTCATGAAACCCACATTATAGGCAGCCAACCCTATCCAACTGGCTAGTAACTAAGACAACCTGCTTAACTATCGGCCTCCTTTACTGAGCAAATAGTTTGCCTTTTTTTCTTTTTTTTTTAAAGTGTGACTTCAGCAATACAGAAAGAGTAGTTGTAAAAATCTTACCATAACCATAGATGTCCTTTCTCTTCTATATGCTGCAGTATTCATAGCATGAGGAGTCTGCCACCGGTTGACTCGTACGTCCGGCCAGTATACAAAAGTCTATCGCTACTGTGAGGTATGTGCAACACTACACATCAGAAAACATACGCCAGCCATAAAGAGACATTTTGGTATAAGGCGGACATCAGTACATACCAACCTCAGAACTGAATGCTGCAAAAAGCACCAGCCTGATCTTAGGTGAGAGAAACATGCCACCAGAAGCCAGGAAAACAGGGGGGGAAGTAATACTGCAGCATATGGAAGACAGGGACATCTATGGCTATGGTAAGATTTTATAGAACTATTCTACGTCCTTCTATTCATATGCTGCAGTATTCGTAACATGAGGGAGAGTCGAAAAGCTCATGCAGAGGAAGAACTGGACAGTGGAGCAAAAGCATTCTACATGAACCCACGCAGAACACCTCTGGCAAAACCAACCCTGGACCAGGAAATGGCATCTAATTTATAGTGTTTAGTGGGTGGTGGTGTTGCGGTAGTGTTGTCGCCTCACAGTAAGATGCTGACCGGTTCGACTCTCAGCTAGGGCATCTTCTGCGTGGAGACATGCGTGAATGGGCATTCCTTCGTTGAAAGTTGTGCGTTAGGGCTGGCAACTCAGCACGTAAAAATCAACTGCCAATCATTAGCGGACCGGAGTTCCACTGTGGCGTCCCCTAACCGGGAAAAGCCAAAAGACACAACAAAAGTGAAAGTATGAACATAACACCAGGTAGCTGCCTCCAGGACACAGCAAGTGTCCAACCCTTGAAAGAAAAATCCAGAGGAAGACACTGCCCTAGTAGAATGTGCCCTAAAAGGAGAGGAGAGATTCTTTCCACTGGCTATATAATGGAAAGAAATAGCTTTTCAAATCCAAGAGGAAATAGTTTGCTTGGAAACAGGTTGGCCCAGAGCCCTTGGGTGATAGGAAACAAACAGGTGTTCAGACTTCTGGATTGGTTTGGTTTTGTCCAAACAGTATCCGAGTTGCCTATGTATGTCTAAAATATGCAGAATCCTCTCATTGGAGGTTTGAGAAGGGAAAAAGGTTGGAAGGTTGGCAGACTGATTGAGACATAACTCATTAACTACCTTGGGCATAAAAGAGGGATTAGTGCTTAAGGAGACCTTGTCCCTATGGAAAACTGTGAAGGGGAGGAAGACATCAGAGTTTGCAACTCAGATAAACTTTTGGCAGAAGTAATGGCCACGAGAAGGGCAGTTTTCCAGGAGCAATGTTGCAGAGAAGAGGAACTTGCTGGCTCAAAGGAGGCCAGGGTACATTTCTCCAAGATAAAACTGAGATCCCAAGGAGAAGGAACTGGTTTCCTTGGTGGTCAGATGTGAATGATGCCTTTTAAGAAGAGTTTAACTTCAAACCTGGAATCTAAATAGGCAGGCATAGGCAGACATGCAGAGATAACAGAAAGATGGGCGTTAATTGAAGAGTAAGACAGCCCACTCTTCATTAACTCACACAGATAGGACAGGATCACTGGCGCATCCACTAACAGTGGTCGTAAATCCTTTTTCAGACACCAGATGGAAAAAAACCTCTTCCATTTGGAAACGTGGGATTTCCTAGTTGTGGGTTTTCTTTCCTCCTGCAGAACATGGAGCACATCCTCACAAAAAAGGTGTCTGAAAAGAATCAAAACCCTATCACCCACAGAATCAGGTTTAAAGTTGACATTTGTGGATGTACTAGAGTTCTCTTGTGCTGTGTGAGTAGGTCTATTCTGTGGGGTAACTTGCGGTGATTGCCCTTAGCTAAATGCAGGAGAAGGGGAAACCAACACTGTCTTGGCCAAAAGGGGGTCACCAGCAAGACTTTTGGTTGCTCCTGAAAGATTTTCATCAGGACCTTTTGGAGAAGTGGGAAGAGGGGGATGCATAGAGAAACATCCCCTTCCAAGAGAAAGATAGTGTGTCCACCTTCCATGCCAAGGGACCTGGCACAAAACTTGGGAAGTTGTCTGTTCATGGAGCTGGCAAAGAGATCTACCTGAGGTATGCCCAATCGATGGGCCATGTCCAGAAACTCATCCCTATGTAATATCCATTCGTGGGATTGAGTCATGGTCCTGCTGAGTGTGTCTGCCACAACACTCCGAGTCGAGAGAATGTAGACAGCCTGAAGGGAGAGTTGACTCTGCAAGACTAACTCTCGGGCCTGTAAAGCCAGTCTGCACAGGAGGTAAGACTTTCTTCCTCTCTGTTTGCTGGCATATCAGAGGACTGTGGTATTGTCTGTGAACCACCTCAGAACCCCTGGAGAAAGTATAGGCTTGAAGATTTGGAGGGCGAAAATCAAGGCCCTCGTTTCCTTTATACTGATGTGCTCCCTTGTTTGGCCTGCAGACCAGACATCTCTGACCTCCCAGGATTCCAGTGCTGCTTCCCATCCTAAGTCTGAAGCATCCATGTACAACTCCTGAGTGGAGAGAGTTGGTTGTAAGGGTATACCTGGGTTCCTTCCAACTTGAAGTATCCACCAGTTCAGCTTCCTTTTCAAGCAAGGCAGGAGTGGGATAACACACTCCAGAGGATGAGAGTGTTGCATCCAAACTTCCCTCAAGAACCACTGGAATTTTCTCATGTGTAACTTGGCCAAGGGGAGTATGGGAATAGTGGAGGCCATGAACTACAAGAGACACAGAAACTCCCTGGCAGCCAGGAACTGGAGAAGCAGGAGGTCCTGGAAGTAGGAAGTTAGGGACATGACCTTTTTCTGGAGGTAAGGAGGCTAGCATCCTGTTGACTCCTGCAGCCAAAACAAATTTGGTCTTGAGAAGGGTTCAGAGCAGATTTCTGATAGTTGATCGTGAACCATAGACTCTCCAGAAGAGACAGTGAAAAGGAGAGGTTCTCCTGAAGGATGTCTTGAGACAGGATCTGGAGAAGTAGGTTGTCTAGGTAAAGGAAAATCTATATGCCCTGTAGTCTCCAGAAGGCTATGACAGGAATGAAGCATTTCATGAAGACCCTTGGGTGCCAAAGGGCAAGGCACAGAACTGAAAATGTGATGAAGTAATAGAAAAGCGAAGAAACTTCCTAAACCAATGATGAATAGAGATATGAAGGTAGGCATCTTTGATGTCTAATGACACCATAAAGGCCAGGGAAAGTAGGGTGGGTAATGTTAGCATACAAAAAGGTTGAACTTTCAGAACGGTATTTAGATGGGAAAGGTCTAAAATGGGCCTCCAAGGGCCATCTTTCCTAGGAACCAGGAACATTCTGGAGTAAAATCCTTTTCTAACTTGGGAGTGTGGCACTTCCTGAATAGTGACTTGAGAAAGAAGACTGGATATGACCTGGGGAAAAAATTCCAAATGTTCTTTTGCAGGTTGTGGAATACCCCTGGGGGGGGGGGGGGGATCCACACCATAAAATATCCTTGTCAGATGACGGATAGGACTGAAGAGTCCTGAGTTATCTGTTTCTAAGCAGAGGGGGGGGGGGGGAGACATGAAGAGACAGAGGAATTAATGGGTCTGCAGGTGGTAGTCGCACACTACCAGGCTTAGCCTGAAAGGGCTGTTTCTGGATAGGAGTAGTAGAGCAGAGTTAGACTGAAATTGTTTCCTTATGATCTCAGTTACCTTTGGAAGACTGGGGCCTGGCAGGCTTTCTGACAAAGGTGGTTTTGGTGAGATAATTCCTCTGAAACCTAGAGACAGGGGAAACAAAGATATACTTTAGATCTTGCAGCTCCTTGCCCTTCTCCTGTAAAGATTTAAATAGTTCTGCAGCCAAGGTACCAAACAAAGGGTTGCAGTCCAGAGGAGCATCCATGATCTTTGCTTTCAGGCAAAGGGTGAAGCCTAAGCCATGAACACCTCCTCAGGATGGACCCAGATGCAGCTGCTCTAGGTGAGGCCTCCACTGCATCATAACTGTACTTAATGGAGTGCCTTGTAACCTGGGCCGAGGAATTAAGAATGGAGGAGATCTTAACCTTAGTGGGAGAATCAAGAAGCTCAGAAAGAACCTTTCCTGCATCTGATAGAAGAGCCAAAGAATATTTGGCTATATGAGCTTGATAATTAATTGCCCTGAAGGCCAGAGTAGCAGAGGAATAGACATTTTTCTATATTCTCTCCATGACTTTGCTCTCCTTATCTGAGGGAAGCAGGGAGGTAGAA
This sequence comes from Protopterus annectens, assembly GCF_019279795.1. Lineage (NCBI taxonomy): Eukaryota > Metazoa > Chordata > Ceratodontiformes > Protopteridae > Protopterus > Protopterus annectens. The sequence goes on along the minus strand of NC_056741.1, from coordinate 849,639,872 downwards.
GGCAGCATTTTGGATGCCTTGTCTGAAGAGACTGACATGGTAGCAGGGTCTGCAGAGGGACATTTGAATAGCAATTTGGATTCCTCAGGCACCTTATAAAATCAATCTGGGTGCTTGGGGGCTGGAGGCTGAGAATCGGGGCACTTTGAAGCAGCTGCAAAGGCATCTAAGAAGGCTGGCAGAACAGGGGGTATGGCAGTTGGAGAAGGGGAATCCATCTGTAGAAGGTTGTAGTACCTTTTTAGGATGACAGGATACCTGCCAGCAATCCCACTTGAAAAATTCTGTCATTTTAAGGATAGTTTCCCCAAAGGAAATATCCTCCCCAGAGGAATCAGTGCCATTAGACTCCTCTTCTGGTAAGGCATAACCCAAAGGGGAAGAAATTTGGGCTGAATAAGCCAAAGATTCATCTCCTGATGAATCCTCATCATCTGAGGAAACCTCCTCAGAAGTCCTCATTAAAGGAGAAGAGGGAGGAAATGAATGAGAAGGGGGAGAGGGAGCTGAGGTCTGTCGTAGGGCCATAAAGGCATTGAATAGGCCTTGGGAAAAGGCCTGCCAATCCGGTGGTTGCTCCTGGGGGCAGGAGAAACATGTTTAGTCTTGAGCTTTTTCTTTTTTAGAACCTCCATATGGTGAAAGGTGGATGGACCAGACATCGGCCTGCATTCCACAATGTTGGTAGGAACATAGTCTCACACAATGAGCTGGGTAATGCCAAGTAGGCCTTCAGTAACAACAAGCCATGGTTTCTTCTCTATGTCAGAGTTGGCCACCTGCAATTCCTTCGAGGACGTGCTGGTAGGTCCTTCACAGCTTCCTCTCTAGTACCCATCAAAGGAATGTCTACAGACTCCAAGGTGGCCTCCGGGCCCACATTGGCCTCAGGAGAGACGTCCGGATTAGAGGGAGCAGTGGGTAAATCAGGTCATGGCTTCTTGGCCTTTGTAGGTTGTGGCTCGTCTCAAGGACCCGACACAGCCTCCATATCATGTGCAAGACACTTAAGGTGCTGATTCTCTAGACATAACTTCAGGGAAGCTAAACGGCTAGGAAGGGTTTTGTGTACGAAGGCCTTACAGATAGCACAAGCAGTATGGTTGTGGTCTAGGCCTAGGCAAAACAAACAAAGGTTGTGAGAGTCCTTATGTGGAATCTGCCTTCCACACTGACACTTGCCCTTCCTAACTGACATGTAATCAAAGCAAAACACAGTAGCCAAAATATTAAGGAAAAAAACCCAATGGAGTAATTATCTGAACCAAGGTTTGCAACTTGACTCACAAGTGACAACCGGAGCAGGTGATCGGACAGATGGCAGAAAAGTTCCAAGGTTGGTATGTGCCGACATCCGCTTTATACCCGATGTCTCTTTATGGCCAACATACGTTTGCTGATGCGCAGCGTTTCACATACCTCACAGTAGCTACAGACTTTTGTATACTGGCTGGACGTATGAGTTAGCTGGTGGCAGACTCCCTCATGTTATGAATACTGCAGCATATATATAGAAGGACATCTATAACTACCTGTAGACATCAAAGCTCTGAAGCAGCTCCTTTACCCCTTCCCAGTACTGAGCTTCCAGTAAAAAAACACCAGAAAGTGAACAGAGTAGTTCAAAGAGCTTTGACAATGCCTTCAATAGAAACCTCAACTTCAATAGCAGGGAAACCCAGAGTTTCCAAGAAAAAATCTTGGAAACGAACAGACTTCTTCAGAAAGCAGTGAAAATACCTTCAGACGGAATTTCAACAGGGAAAGCATACATCAGTGTCACGGACTCGGGTATTTGGCCAGTGTGACTGCTACCAAGAGCAAAATCTTTCAGAAGAGATTAACTAAAGAAGTTGTCTTAAAGAAATGATCCACCAGACTATCATTTGCAAAACTGAATTCCCCGAGAAGGATTAGGTTATATACAGAATATTAGATATGAACACTCTGCAGGAACTGTTTGAAGCTAAAGTCTAATTTCTCTCTCTCTCTGGCTACAGGAGATTGACAAATATAGTGACTGTACTCTGACCAATGAAAAAGCTAAAACCAAAGTCAAGCAAGTGTTTCATATAATTTAAATGATCTTAAACTGAGGTCAACTGATGACAAAGACCCATAATTTTATCCTAGAAAGAAGTGCATTTCCTCTGAGTAATGAATGGAGCGCTATCATCATTAATAATACTTGAGCAAAGCACTTGTGGGTAAATACACTTACAACACCAGTAGATTTTTCAAGGACAGATCAGTGTAATAGCAAATTATATCATTTGGGTTATTTCCCACTTACAGTTCATCATCTTAGTCAGCATTTAGATTAGGAGTAAAAGTCTCTATAAAGGCCATCATTCCTCACACTAGTGTTCCATAGACTGGTACACAAGGCTCCCCATAAATAACAGGCATCATTAGGAGATTCCTTCACTTCTCTAAACGGCTTATGATCATCACAGATACTGTTAATGTTAAAATCCATAGGCTTTAAAGCAAGAAAATATTCCCTGGGATTCAGAGACATTCTCACCATCAATGCTGACTATCTAACAATGGCTGATCAATTAGCATGATGGTGAAAATCTCCCACAGATACGTTAAAGCCACAGACAGAATCATCTCATTAGTAGCTAATTACCATGACTTTGAATTGAACAATGCATTGTCAGACCTGACCTTGTTAGCATTCTCCTTAATAACCCAGGTATGCCAGTAGCACAGGCACACCCCAGCAAGCACAAATGTACACAAAAACATCCATTCAGCTTCATTAAGCTCGTACAGACACTGTCATATACACAGAAACACTAATGTACACTCATAAGCACACACTCATTGTTTTCTTGCATTTACCACCTGTAGGTTGACCACTCAGACATGCACATGCATATAAATGCACAAGCACGGACACGTGCACACACACCCCTTGCTGTCACATTCATACCTTTACAAACTCAGGGTTTCCTTGCACTTACCACATGCAGGGTGACCACCCAGACACACACACATACACACCCCTACTGTCACAGTCATACCATTACAGACACATACAGGAATGGCTCCACGAGACTTAACTATATTTGTGCCATGAGTTGTAAATCCATCCATAAGGATGAATGGGTAAACACCATCTTTTTGAAGAAGACATGAACTCAGTATAACTACTTCTATCACATTAATCTGCTGTTAGCACCATTTTCATAGGACAGCACATGGCTAATTTGCATTAGCCACTCCCTCAGACCACAGTATTTGCATGCAGCTTTGCCAGCAAGACTTTTCTTAGTGCTACGGCCAAAAAATGGTCTCTGAATCAGTCAGGTTTAGTGAGATGCACAAACCTTCAGAGTTAAGGTTTCCACACTACAGTAACCCTTTCTGAAGATCAGGCATTATTTTAAGTGGAAACATTACTCTGAAGTAGCTTAGTAACACATTAACATAAAGTATCTTTCCCTCCTCAGGGGGACACAAGAGGACAAAAACCTTATTGTTAAAAGAAATCTCTTCTCAAAAATCCACTGTTATGCATTTACAAATACTCACAGCTGTCTTTAGGAAGGGTCACTGTAACAGGAAATCATAATATCTGGGTAGCATTTTAAGCAATACCATATGTCCTTTTGAAAGAGGAAACATGAAAATTTCCCAGAAAATGACAGCTTTATGATGTGTTAAGGCTATTGATTCTTGTATATTAAGTAATTATTTTCTCTATGTAAGAGCCAGCAATCTTGCACAGACTAGAACATAAATGCAGCCACTCAGCTAGTACAGAGGGATAAAGCCTTGATTGTGACACAAGGGACTAGAGCTTGTTTAAGCTTCTCAGTTGACTCTGAGCATCACCAAGGGGAAGACAGGAGTAATGAGACAATGCCTGCTCATCTTGCACGGGGGAGAGATGGAGGAATACATATTATAAAATGATAATACTGGCTGATAAATTCTCTAGTGAAGGTCACAGTACCACAAAGGCATCTATCACATGGACAGGCAGGGCTCATGAGGCTGTCTCAGTGGAGAAGGGGACATTCTTCACAAATAACCCACTGCACACATGCCTCCTAGCTAGGTAGTGAGCATATGCAAGGGGACCTTAAGGACAAGTATCCTATCAAGCATCCAGGTGAGCAGCGGTGACTCTCAGATTTGCTCTCCTTTTGTGGACGCCATCACTGCCAGCCTATTAGAAGGATTTGTGATCCTTATGCAGAGCAGTTAACACCTAAATAAAGTTGCAAATACATAGTCTACAGAGAAGGAACTCAGCAGAGTCGGTCTGCCACAGTTAGAAACCTATAGGACCTTGCAAAAATAAAAAAAGATTACAACAACAAAATGCCTAGGCAAAAGTTACAAAGGGTATCTTCTTAGGAGATTTATGAAGGGATGCCTACTTTTTATGGAGTGCCAGTTAAGTGATGCTTGGAATATCATTACTGGATGGTCTCCAGGTTGCTCTTATCGACATCAGAATGTTGGCACTGACTACATCAAAGATTGAAAGCCACATTAGAGTCAAAGGAGAAGAAAAAGTGAAGTTTTATGTACCCCCCCAGATATATATATATTCTTTGGGATGTTCTTCTTTAAATAAATTGTTATTTCTGTTATTCATTTGATTTTACTTTTTTTTCTAACATTTTATATTGTTATTTGGTTACTTGTTTGACATTATCTCTCTATTACAACTGTTATTAGATGCAGATTTAGTCGTACCATGACATTTACTTAAGGTTGAAAGTGGTTAACAGCATTTTATTGTGCTATATTTATGTTTTTAATTCTAATATTTTGTTTTTAGGGTTTCATATGATTATTAATGTAATTACCTTTGTTTTTTGCTATATTTATTTGTTATCTAAGATACCCTATTAATTTTGTACTGTTAACTATGTTTTTCAGTTTCTAATTGTATTATGGCAGTCCATAGCCTTAACATCAGTACTTGCTATCACATCCCTTTTCAATACAGTGCTTACCTGGCAAGGAATTCTCTTCAGGGTGAAATACGCACTTCTTTGGGATCTTCTTCTTTAAATAAATTATTTCTGTTATTTATTTAATTTAATTTATTTATTTATTTTATGTAGTGTGCACACTTGCCGGGACGATATCTTTAGAGCCCCTCCCCTTTCTATGCAAGTTAGTGGTATGTTCCTGTCCCTTTAAGCTTGCTTTTTACGGTGTGCTTTTCCTGTTACTTCTGCAGACACCTTTCTTTTTATATTTTTTCCAGTTGGAATTTTTTCCAACTATTTTCTCTTATTGCTGTCATTCTCCCCCACTATTTTACTGGCTTGGTTTAGATTTTTGTCAGAGAGATTAACATTAGTTTATAGACCAAACTGTAGTCTGCCCATGCAGCATATGTAATTTAAATCTTTACGGGATCCTATTTTGGGAAGCAGTTAATATCTGCTAGTTTTTACCTTGCTGACTGTTTTTAACTGCAGTCCAAGATCAGGATATGTATTGTGGTATTTCTCCCTCTGCTGATTGTTTTTGTAGTTAGCTGATTTTCAATCGTCTCAGTTCTACCCGCTCCATTCACCCTCACTATGCTTGAGCTCACTCTGTTCCCTTACCCTACCCCATTCCCTACCACCCCTACATCAATTACATTTATCTTCAGCTGACCATTCCACCTAATTTACTTCCAGCCAATCAGCAATGTTACCAACTCTATCACATACTCTATTATAAATTACTTTCAGTATATATTTTTCAGCGCCTCCTCCTAAACTAGCAATTACTTCCGGTCCAAATGTTTAGCTTCTCCCTCTGAAATATATCATTCTTTTATGTATTATATCCTTTTATCCTTGTAATTGATTGCTGTATTTCTGTTATAAAGCATTTGCTCCAGGTAACCCCCTACAAATCTTGTTTCCTATTTCCAGACACTCATACTTTAAATCAGCAATGGTACTTGTACACCAAAAGCATAAAGCCTTTCCAGTGTATTGTTTGCTCCTTATAATTCTCTCCATAGTGGCACACCTTACTTCCTATCATTCCTTCACCCTCTCAACATTACCCTGTCACAAAAGTACAGCTTCCATCACAACACAAAGACCAAATCTATATTTCATTATTTCAGCATCTATCTATAATATTTCCGTAACTGTACAAATTATTCATAAAATACCCAAACTCAAGGCAGCATCCACTATCTTCCTCAGATTTCATAAACAAACTGTCCTACACACCCTAATTAACATAGTTTCCAAGCTCATGAAAAGTGGTGATATTCATCCTAATCCTGGCCTTACAAACATCCTCTCGCAAACAAAAAAAGAAAACAGCAGCTCATTTCTCAGACTACCAATCCCATTCACCTTGACTAACTTCGTATCAACCTAAATCTCAGAAGTATTGTTAACAAGATCAATGACCTACATGCTACTCTGACACAATATTCACAAGATATTGCCATCCTGACAGAGACTTGGCTTAAGTCCCATATAAGTGATAATGAGATCATTCCCACAAGCTACACTATTCTTAGGGCTGACAGGAAAGGAAAGAGAGGTGGAGGAGTAGCCTTAATATACAAAAATAATCTCAAACTTCAACTAACTGAGAAATCTCCACCAAAGTCTGACAATGCAGAAATTCTTACTTCTATACTTCAGATTAATCCAAACAAACACATCATAGTAAAAGCCATCTAAATCCCACCTGGTAATAATCTTTCCACCTTAGAACATATTAGTTGGATATCTAATATTTTCACCTAAGAAAAGTACAGTTTTGTACCTACCATAAATGTAGATGTTCGAGGATCCACATTGCTGCAGTCCTTACTATTGGGTAGTCCGCTGTCCAGTCGGCCCGAATACCAGAGTATATGGCTGACGTCGGTCAGGGCGCATTAGACTGACGTCAGTACGTCAGGGTACTAATGCGCATGACCGACGTCATATCCTCAGTCTTTTCTTGCCCCAGATGTCAGAAGACCCTAAAAAGACAAGGCCCAAAATACCTGCACCAAAATTATGTACAATATATACAAAAATATATACAAAAATATCAACATATAACCTCACCTACACAACCACCCCTAAACACAGAGGGGAAGGAGGGAGGGTAAATTGGACTGCAGCAATGTGGATCCTCGAACATCTACATTTATGGTAGGTACAAAACTGTACTATGTTCTTCGTTCCACATTGCTGCAGTCCTTACTATTGGGTAGAATCCCAAAGCAGAGGTAAGGGAGGCTGGCAAATCATAAAGAAGTAGGGGCTGACAACATGCCTTGCAAAACAGCTGTGGCAAAACCAGCCCTAGACTTAGAGTAGATAGGAAGGTGATAATGCTTAGAGAAAGTATGCACTGAACTCCAAGTAGCTGCCTCCAAAATATCCTTAGTTGCCACCCCGCTTAGAAATGCTGTTGAAGTGGCAGTAGCCCTAGTGGAATGAGGCCTAATCCCAGCTGGAATCTCCTTGCCATGATGGGAATAACAAAAGCAATGCAAAACCCAATCCACCTAGAAATAGTTTGTTTTGACACAGGCTTGCCCTTGAACTCAAAGCAAAAGAAACAAACAACTGCTGAGACTGTCTAAAATCCTTAGTCCTGCTTAAATAATAACGCAATTGCCTGTGTACATCTAAAGTGTGCAAAATCTTTTCCCCTTTATTTTGGGGTCTGCATAAAAAGTAGGCAAATGAATAGTTTGGTTTAAAGCCACACTAGAAACCACCTTAGGCATAAAGGAAGGATTAGTACGTAATGATACCCTATCCTTATGGAAAATCAAAAGGGCTCTACTGCCATAAGGGCCTGCAACTCAGACACCCTTCTTGCAGAAGTAATAGCCAACAGAAAAGCAGTCTTCCATGACAAGTATTTCAATTCAGCAGTAGCCGCAGGCTCAAAAGGTTGTAGAGTAAGTTTTTCCAACACAAAATTGAGATCCCAAGCAGGAGTAGGAGCTCTACGTGGGGGTCTTATATTCTTTGCCCCTCTAAGAAACTGCTTGAACAAAGGATGAAAACAATGGTGGGTCACAATCATAGTGAGCTGAAATTGCTGCAGCATGAATCTTAATGGAAGAGAAGGACAAACCTTTGTCCAATAACTCAGTAAGATATTGAAGAGCCACACTCAAATTAGGCTCAGAAACCTCCAAATTCTTTGCTGTACTCCAAAATAAAAATCTCTTCCATTTTTCTGCACACTTTCCTTGTACTAGGTCTTCTAGCTTCCATAATCACATTTAAAACTTGTTGAGGAAGTTGAGACCTGCTGTGTTTCAACACAGAATATGCCAGGCTGTTAGATGAAGAGAATGAAGCTTGACATTGAGCAGATGACCGTCCTTCTGAGATAACAGATGAGGAATCAAAGGTAAAGGCCATGGAGGCTTCCTTACCAGACTCCTTAGTAGTGGGTACCAGTGTTGCCGAGGCCAATCTGGAGCTATCAAAATCATCCTTGGCTTGTCTTGTCTGACTTTTAATAGCACCTTTGGAAGAAGAGGCAGAGGTGGAAAGGCATACACATGAAGGTTTTTCCAACTGAAAGACAGAGCATCCACTTTCCAAGCTGTGCGATGAAACCCCTTTGTGCAAAACTTTGGCAGCTGGTGGTTTAGTGGAGAAGCGAACAGATCTATGTCTGGAGTTCCCCATGACACTGTCAATTTCTGAAATACATGAAGATCCAGTTTCCACTCGTGGGGATCCATGATTTGTCTGCTTAACACATCTGCTAAAGAGTTCTGTGCTCCTGGCAGAAACCTTGCCTGAAGAGTTAGTTGCAAGCTTAGCGCAGTCTCCCATAAAATCATTGCTTGCCTGCATAGAGGATAAGAATGTGTTCCCCTTGCTTGTTGATGTACCACATGACAGTTGTGTTGTCTGTTAGAATCAACACCTGCCCTGGAAGAAGTAACTCCTTGAAAGCCATTAATGCAAACTGGACTGCTAACATCTCCTTCATGTTGATATGTAGATGCTGTAGTCTGGCAGGCCACTTGTCTTGTATCCACTTTCCATTTAGATGAGCTCCCCAAGCAATGTCCGAGGCATCTGTCGTTAAAATCTGACTCGCCTCTGGCTGGGTCACAGAGAGTCCCTTGTTTAGGTGACATTCCTGAGCCCACCACAAAAATTCTTATTGGAGGCAAGGTATTATTTGCACGACAGTGTCTAAATCGTGCCAGTGCTGTCTCCATACATTTTTGAGATACCATTGTAGCTTCCTCATATGCAGTTTGGCATTGGGAAGCACCAGAATACAAGATGCCATGAACCCTAATGCTTGAAGGACTGTCCTTGCAGTCAGCACGGACTGATGAGATAGTTGATGGAAGTAAAGTGAGAGACTCTTTTGTTTGTCCGGGGTTAAAAAGGCCATCTGGGCTGCTGTATTCAGTCTCACACCCAGAAAGCACATGTCCTGAGAGGGTACTAGACTGGACTTTATTTTGTTCACAGAATACCCTAGGCATCTTAGCACTGCTATAACATATTCCAGATGCTGTAGAAGGTCTTCCTTTTCTTGAGCCAGAATCAGGCAGTCGTCCAAGTAAGGATAGATTTGAATTCCTTGTAGCCTGAAGTAAGCTATCACTGGAGCCAGAACCTTTGTGAATACTCTGGGCGCAGTAGATAAGCCAAAGGGCAATGCAGAGAACTGATAATGAGAACTTCCAGCTCGAAACCGCAGATACTTCCTGCAACTTAGCCTTATAGGCACATGAAGGTAAGCTTCCTTGAGATCTAAAGTTACCATCCAGTGATCTTTGCCCAGCAGAGGTAAAAGCTGTTGTAACGTCAACATCTTGAACTTGGGAATGTCCAGATAAGTGTTGAGGAGAGATAAATCCAAAATTGGTCTCCACGTGTTCCCCTTCTTTGGTACTAGGAACAGGCGAGAATAAAATCCTAGGCCCCTTTCTGATACAGGGACTGGCTGAATGGCCCCCATCTGGAGTAACCGAGAAATTTGCTTGTGAGCCTCTTTTCTTTGTGGAGGAGGAACGTCTGGCATGCCTTTGAAAGGGGGCAATGTATGGAAATAAAACCTGTAACCGTGGTGAATGATATCCAACACCCATCCGTCTTGAGTAATTAAATCCCAATTTTCTTTGAAAAGAGACAGTCTTCCTCCCAAAGGAGCTGCCAGACGAGAATCGACTGGCAGCTGAAAAGGCAGGTCATTGGGTCTGTTTACGAAAGGACTGACCCCTGCCCTCACCAGAAGTCTGAGCAGGTGAACTCCCTGTTCTAGGCCTAAAAGAACCTTGAGCTCTACCCCTACCACGTCTAGACCTACCCCTAGACTGGGAATCATAAGCAGGATATGTCCACCCCTTAGCAGGCCAATTTCTACTAAACTTGGTGGCTGCACCTGCAAAAATCTTTAACAGTTTGCATAGACTTAGCTTTGTCCTCCATTTTCTTTAAAACTGCTTCCACAGGCGAACCAAACAACACATCAGACTGTAAAGGAGCATCCAAAATCCTTGTCTTAACATGCTCAGCTAAATTCTGATCCCTCAACCAGGCATGCCTGCGAAGAACAGAACTAGTGGCAGCCACCCTCGAGGAGGCCTGTACAGCATCAAAACCACATTGCAAAGAATGCTTACCCACTTGTTCAGACACATGAACCAAATCCAGCAACTCTTTACACTCAATACCTTCCGCCAAAGCATCCACCTTAGATTTCAATTGTGAAAGGAGATAATTTTGATATTTTAGCATGTGAAACTGACAATTCAACGCCTCATGGCTAGAGTGGAAGAAGTATACACTTTCTTTCCCCACCTATCCAAAGCCCTTGCCTCTTTATCAGTGGGAACAGGATTTTTAACCACAGAGGCCTTAACACCTTTAGGCCCCTGAGAAACAGTTTCTGGGTCCGCCCTAGGACTCTTAAACAAATACTTATGAGCTTCGGGCACCCTATAGTACCTATCAGGTTTAACAGGAGCAGGAGGCAAAGAGTCAGGGTTCAGGGAAGCCTCTGCAAAAACATCTTCCACCACATTCAACACAGAAGGTATAGCTAAGGGCCTATGCTGGGGTAAAAACAAGAATTCCCTAAGCCTTTTCCTGGAATCAGAGTAATCCTGGCCTTCCCATTTAAAGTGCTCCCTCATGGAATGCAGAGTCTCTGAAAATGAGAAATCCTCAGGAGGAGAAGCTGTAGGAGTGGAATCATCCACATCAGAATCAGAATAAGGAGGATACTCCTGCAAATCTTCCGCAGAAGACTCAGAAGCCTCTGAACACTGTTCAAAACTATCAAACTCCGGTTCCACCCTAGGCCTCTTATCAGGAGGGGGCATAGAACCTCTAATCATAGTAATCAAATCTTCTGCCATTTTAAGCATATGTTTCTTAGGTACAGAACCCGAAATGCTAGGAGAAGCCCCCACTGAAGCTGAACTTGGCCTACCTCTCAAAGAAGTTTTGGCAACAGAAGGAGAGGCTCTAACTACCTTGGAAAGAGAGGGAAGAACAGTTACCTGAGAAGCCCCCTCAGCCTGGCCTACCTCCTGAGAAGGCACATCCTGTAACAGTAAAGTTTCTGCCTGAGACTCCATAGAAACTCCTGGCAAAACCTCTGGCTCCACTGAGCCTTCTAAAGAACCGACGTCCGGGACTGCCGGTTCATCAACCCTAGGCTTCACTGTTTTGTCCTTGCGCTTCTTGGACGAAGCGGGCGTCGGAGCATCCGACGGCATTTTATAATTGCAACGCTTCCCAAACACTAACCTGGCACAGTCTAACCTCCTCTTAATAGTGCGTTTGTTAAACCTAGCACAAGAGCGGCATCCAACAACGTCGTGCTCAGGCCCTAAACAAGGTATACACAAGGTATGGTAATCCCTATGAGGTATCTGTTTCCCACAAGAAATACAGTTATTCACTTTTTCTGACATCCGGTTAAATACTCCGGCAACAAAAAAACAAAATGTTCCCCAACGGGGTACTTAGCCAACTCTGATTCGGTCTGAAACTCCGGTTTCGGAAATATTTCAGAACGCCAACCTGCACTCGCAAAACTGCTTCTGCATCGGACCATGCGGCAAAAAAGACTGAGGATATGACGTCGGTCATGCGCATTAGTACCCTGACGTACTGACGTCAGTCTAATGCGCCCTGACCGACGTCAGCCATATACTCTGGTATTCGGGCCAACTGGACAGCGGACTACCCAATAGTAAGGACTGCAGCAATGTGGAACGAAGAACATCCATAATTACGGGAGACATTAATATTGATTGGTATTCATGCAACTCCTTTACTCCTTTTTATCATATAAACCTTTACGGTTTCACACAAATAATCCAAACCTCAACCAGAATAAACAAAAATAATTAAAAAAACACACTATCCTAGACTGGATACTCATTAACAGACCCTCCATCTCCCTACACTCTGGCTGCCTTCCTGATAGCCTTAGTGACCAAATACCAACCTACATTCTTAAACAATGCACATATTTACTAAAACACCCCAATCATCTGCTAATCTGTAACACGAAAAACTTCAATCCCCAAACATTAATATCCACACAAAGAATATAAATGGACTCCCCTTAAGTACCAGCCTCTAGATTCAGCTGTAGATTTCTTTAATGTAACTTCCTTACAATACTTGATAAGATGGCACCAACCAGGTTTATTTGTACCAAAGCTAACTTCACTTCATGGCTTATTAAGGAAACAAACTCTCCTAAAACAAAGGGATAAAGCCTGGCACCTTTGGTACACTAATAAATCCTACTCAAATTGCCTAGAATTTCAAAACTTTAGGAATAAAGTTAAATCCCAGATAAAATACGACAAAGTAAATCATTATACCAATTTACAACAGAAACATCATAAAGACCTTAAGAAATTTTGTTCAGTACTTAAGATATTTAAACCAGGACGATCAACAGCCCCATCCCCAACCTCTTCAAATAATCTTACTAGCACTGCAGAACAGTTTAATATATATTTTACTGAAAGCATTCTTAAAGTCACAAAAAACAGTTCTCCCAGTCAATCAATAATATATATAGGTCAAAATAATAACAATAATGCTATTTCCTTCCATCCCATCCCTGTTTCTAATATCCAAAGACTTAAAACAACTAAAGCCTACTAGCCTACTACATTAGCAGCTAAACTCCCAGCCTACTTCCTCAATCTAGCAGCTGATGCAACTGTATACCCTGTTACCATTCTCATCAAACGTTCCATTTCTGAACAATATGTACCAAACATCTGGAAAGTATCACACAATTCCTTTACATAAAGGTGGAGCCTCTACTGAACTTTCTAATTTTAGACCCATAGTCATTCTGTCTCCATTGTCAAAGATTCTTGAAAAATGTATTCACTCTCAACTCCTAAATTATCCTTTTTCTAATAACCTACTTTCCATACCCCAACACTGATTTAGACCAAATCATACAACCACTACAGCTCTCCTGAACTTTAGCAATACCATTAATCAGCACAGGAGTATAGGAAACAGTCTCTGCAATATTCTAGATATGTCTAAAGTCTGTATCCCATCTGAACTTACTGTCCATTCTCACCAACCTGAACATTAGTTCTTCTGCCATTAACTTGTTCCACAGTTATCTAACAGGACGTCAACAAGCAGTGAAACGGTTGCAAGCTCTCTCCCCCACCTCCCTGTGACACTAGGGGTGCCACAAGGATCTATACTTGGTCCCCTTTTAGTCAGTATATTTACCAACAACCCTAGGACTGCTGTGTCTTCAGCCACCTTAACACAATATGCAGATGATTCAAAATGTATATGTTCTTCCTACAACATACTACAGCTCCAATATATAACACAAATATCCTTTTCTGACACTGAAACCTGGAACCTGGCTGTCTGATGGTCAGCTCATCTTAAACCCTACTAAAACCAAACTGATGATCTTCCAACCTTCCAGATCCTCTGACCCTACTTACTCTTTCATTATTACAGCTTCAGATAATACAACAATTACCTCAGATGTGCAGACCAAAATAATAGGTGTAGTAATTGACAACAACTTGAGACTTGATCTACACATAGCATACACCATCAAAAAGGTTCACAAAAAGCTTGGAAAGCTATATAGAAAGAAACATTTCCTTACCAATAGTATTAGAATATCTATCACAAGAACTCATCTTCTTTCTTCCATTCTTTATGCATCCCCCATTCTCACAAACCTAAGGAAAACTGACCGTGAAAAGCTTGAATCATGCTATAACAAAATAGCAAAGTTTGCAACTAACTCTACATATAGGTCTCACCATTGTCTCTCACTAAAATAACTTTCCTGGTTTGAATTATCTAACTTATTTACTTATAACCAACTGATAATGGCTCACAAATTACTTCACCATCCACCTAAGATACCATTCATTCAAAACATAACAATATCCTATACCAACACTCTATCACTTCGCTCTACCAACACAACCTTACTAACAGTTACCCAAACAAAAAAAAAAACTACTGGATAGTCACTTTATTCCAGCCATGTAGCAAAAATGTGGAATATGCTACCAGAATCAATCAGATCAATACCAAAAATATCCAGCTTTAAAATGCTACTCAAAAATTACATTAATAATATACGGCTCTGCACATGTACATGTCCAGGTTAACACCTACTCTCTATTTTCAAATTTGTTGTTGCTATTACTCCTGAAGAAATACTCAATGTATATGAATGAAAAACTTCTAATCAACTGTTGGAATATTTTATTGATAAAAAATTATCCATCTATTATTTTTAAACACTGTTAACTTTCTAATTCTCTTGCATTTCTACTTCCTGTCTTCTGAATTTCTGCTTCCTATCTTCTGTATTTTGCTGTCCTGTTTCATCTTCGTACATTCTCTCAAGCTCTCTTGCTTCTTTCATAGTGTTATCATTGTATAAGGCTATTCTTTATGTAATTATTGTATAAACTTGTTTTTGAAATGTAACTGAATTACAAACAGGGCATTTATATGATGTGTCTAATATTTTATCCATTGTACATACCTTTTCTTTTATCTTTTATTGTAACTTCATATTTACCTGTTCTTTTATAAAAAGTAATGCTTTATACTATATATATATATATATATATATATATATATATATATATATTTATTTTACATTATACTATTCATTGTTTGTGGAGATTTTCTCCCCGGGCCTCTGCTGAAAATGGGTATTTGCCCAGTCAGACTTTCCCAGTAAACAAACATAATAAATAAATAAATACACACACACAGATTATTTCACCCCCCCCCCGAGACTGTGAGACATACATACATCTCTCTCACTATATATATATATATATATATATATATATATATATATATATCTATATATATATCTATATATATATCTATATATATATATCTATATATATATATACATATATATATATTTATTTATTTATTTTATTTTACATTTGTTGACTGCGCTAGTCTAACTGGATATATGTCCATTTTCAGTAGAGGCCCAGGGAGAAAAGCTCCAAGACATATGCAAAAATACAATGTAAAAAGAAGTACAGTAAAGATACATACAAACTGAAATATAGAAAGTAGTAGCAGT
The DNA here is from genome assembly GCF_019279795.1 of Protopterus annectens. Lineage (NCBI taxonomy): Eukaryota > Metazoa > Chordata > Ceratodontiformes > Protopteridae > Protopterus > Protopterus annectens. The sequence continues at coordinate 849,624,293 of NC_056741.1, read as the reverse complement.
TAGGAAATAAAACAAAAAAGAAAAACTTTTTTTTTTTTTTTTTGTAACAGCAATAGATAAACATTCTTATAACAATACTAACTTCAATACTAGCAATAGATAAACATTCTTATAACAATACTAACTTCAATACTACAACTGCGCTTCACAAGGACCGTAAGGAGGTATACATACATAAAGATGAATGGTTGTCATTAATGAGACACAGGAAAGTTAGTCTGGATTAGTACAGGAACATAACCAGTGTGTATTGAGATATAATTTGAGTTTCTTTTTAAATAGTGTAAGATAAGACAGAGAAGTGAGATCAGTAGGTAGTAAATTCCATAGCTTTCCAACAGTATTAGAGAACAGGGTATCACCTGCTGAGTTGTTGGATCTGCAAGTGTTAAAAAGAAGTTTGTTGGATGAGCGTAAGTTTATAGGATTACAGTAGGGGGTGAAGAGACTTGAGAGTATTGGAGTATTTGAGGGTTGACAGAGGGTTTTGTAGGCTATAGTACGCTGGAAAAATGGTAGATGGTGTAGAAATGCTAGCCAGCCAAGTTGTTTTAGATTAAGGCAGTGATGAGTTCTGAAAGGAGAGGCAGTAGCAAATCTGGCAATATTGTTATAGGATACTGCTAGTTTGTTGAGGGTGTTTTTAGAAAGATTTGTATAAATGGGTGAGGCACAGAGTAGAGTAGAGTAGAGATTAGGTGAGTTCTAGCTATAGCAGCCCTAGCTACTGGTGTAAGAAAGGGTTTGATTCTATACAGGGATCCAAGTTTCTTGTTGACTGTTTTTATAGTTTTGTAAATATGCATGTCAAAGTTGAGGTTATTGTCAATTGTTATTCCTAGGAGTTTAGTAGTTGGGTCGGGAGAAATAAGAGTACCATTGTTAGATGTGAGTGTGAAATGTGTGGGTGTGGACGTACGGGTTGGTGAGAAGATTAGCATTTTAGTTTTTTTGGGGTTTAGGAGGAGGCAACGGTGTGTGAACCATTGTTCAACAGTATTAAATGCTATCTGGGTAAGGGTTTGTAATTCAATTTGAGAAGTAGCTGAGCAGATGATAGTAGAGTCATCCGCATATTGAATGCATGTAGTATGTGGAACTGCTAACTGAAGATTATTAATGTAAATGGAAAATAGCAGCGGACCTAATATGGAGCCCTGAGGGACACCAAGGGAGATGGGAAGGAGATTACAAAGGTTGTTGTGCCAGAGTACTGCCTGCTGTCTGTTTTCAAGGTACGTATACACACACACACACACACACACACACACACACACACACACACACATACACACGTGTGTTTATATATACATATAAAACATATATATTTACACATACACAAACCTTTGTGCATGCATGAGAATATGTGTGGTTAAAACAGGACAGCCTTTTCACCACACACGTGTGTTTATATATATATATATATATATATATATATATATATATATATACACACACACACACACACACACATATATATATACATATAAAACATATATATTTACACATACACAAACCTTTGTGCATGCATGAGAATATGTGTGGTTAAAACAGGACAGCCTTTTCACCACCCTTTTGTTTACTACGCACTATCATCCTCTCTTCTGCACAGACTTCCTCAGACTAATGACAAATGACCACTTGTATAAAGTACAGTTGTGTAAAATCTTACCATAATGGTAGATGTCCTTCTCTTCACTGTTGCAGTATTCATAAAATTAAGGATCCCCTGCAAAGAGTGGCCCAACGTCCTGCCAGTATACCAAAGCCTTAGGTTGCTTTAAGGTACGCCATATGTCCCACATATGCTCCTTGCGTAACATAGGACATAAAGGTAATGTCCAGAAGTATCATCCTCAGAACTGAGAGCCCCAGTGGGAATGCCAGTCCAACGAAAAAAGAAGTAACCAGTACATTCAGAAGATAAATGAACCAGGGAGAAGAGGGAAGGAGTGAATACTGCAATAATGAAGAGAAGGACATCTACAGTTATGGTACGATTTTATACAACTGTGCTATGCCCTTCCATTTCACTCCTGCAGTATTCATAACATTAGGAAGAGTGCCAAAGCTCAGGAAGAAGCTTGGGAGGAGGAAGGACCAGAAAAGCCCTCTAGAAATCCATGAAGGATGGCCCTAACATAACCAGCTCTAACTCTGGAGATTCCATGTAGATTGTAGTGCTTAGTAAATGTATGCATAGAAATCCAGGTAACTGCCTCAAGAACAGAGTTAGTATCCAAATAACTGAAAGAAGCCACAACTCTGGTAGAATGAGCCTTGACAGAACAAAAAAGGCTCTTGCCATGAAAAGACTAACAAAAATAAACAGCTTTAGAGTTCCAAGAAGTAATAATCTGCTTGGACACAGCTAATCCTAAGGGCCTAGGATGAAAGGAAACAAAGAGCTGATCAGATTTCCTAATTGTCGTAGTCTTATTCAAATATATGCTGCGGTGGTACGGCGGTAGCGTTGTTACCTCACAGCAAGAGGTTCTCCCATTTGATTCTCGGTGTGGCTTGGGAGTACCTTCTGTGTGGAGTCTGCATGTCCTCCCCGTGGTTGGGTAGTGTTCGAAAGACATGCCTGCGTAAATGGGAGTGCCTTTGTTGAAATTTGGGCGTCGAGCTGGCACCTCAGCGTTTCGTAAAAAAAAATCTACTGACAATCATTAGCGGTCCAGAGTTCCGCTGTGGAGACCCCTTACTGGGAAAAAGCCGAAAAACAAACCACGTAGTCTTATTCAAATAAAATCTGAGTTGTCTATGTACATCTAACATGTATGTGCAGTACCCTTCTCACTGACAGATTGTGGAGAAGGGAAAAAAGTGGGAAAATTAATAGACTGATTAAGGGATAACTCATTTACCACCGTGAGCATAAAAGAAGGATTAGTATGCAAGGACACACTGTCCTTATGAAACACCAAAAAAGGAGAACAAGCCATAAGGGCCTGAAGCTCAGACATCCATTTGACAGAAGTAAGGGCTAACAAAAGAACAGTCTTCCAAAAGCAATGTTGCAAGGAAGCTGAAGCTGCAGGCTCAAAAGGAGTCTCAGTCAATTTCTCCAAAACAAAATTAAGATCCAAGGGAGGAGGAATAGGCTTCTTGGGTGGCCTAATATGAAGGGTGCCTTTAAGGAATTGTGTCGCTCCAAATCCAGAAGCTAAAGGAGGAGATAAAGGCAGACAAGCAGAGATAGATTATAATTGGGCCTTAACAGATGAATAAGCCAACCCAGCATTGAAGAATTCACAAAGACAGGAAAGAACCAAAGGAACTATAGAGTTTAAGGGATGGGCATGTTGAAGCCAAACTGACTTCAGAAACCACTGAAACTTTCTCGTGGAGTATGGCCAGAGGAAGCTTCTGGAATGTCCCTGGTAGGAACACCTCTGAAAAAGGCTGTAGAAGTAGATGCAGCCCTGGTGGAATGGGATCTGATCCCCTGGGGGATAGTTTTTCAAAGGTGCATACAGCAGAAACGAATGCAATGGCTTATCCATTTGGAAATGGTTTGCTTTGAAATAGCCTTTCCCTCTGCCCCTGCAGCAAATGCCATCAGCAGTTCAGATTTTCTTTGAGATTTTGTCCTGTTTAAGTAAATACTAAGTTGTCTGTGTACATCCAATGAATGCAGAATCCGCTCCCCCTTGTTCTGTGGATTGGGAAAGAAAGTTGGCAAATGAATGGTCTGATTAAGAGCCACACTGGATACCACCTTAGGCATGAAGGGTGGATTGGTCCTGAGAGATACCCTGTCCGCATGAAAAATGATCAAAGGCTCCACTGCCATAAGAGCCTGCAATTCGGAAATCCTTCAAGCTGAATTGACTGCTAAAAGTAAAGCTGTTTTCCAGGAGAGAAATTTTAAGTCTGCAGTAGCAGCCGGCTCGAAAGGAGAGTGAGCTTTTCCAATACAAAATTGAGGTCCCAGGCAGGGGTTGGAGCTCTCCTGGGTGGTCTTAAGTTTTTGGCCCCTCTGAGATACTGCTTTAGCAGAGGATGAGAGAAGAGGGGAGGTTCTGTGTTGTAATGAGCTGAAATGGCTGAGGCATGGATTTTTATGGAAGAAAAGGACATGCCCTTGTGAAGCATCTCAGTTAAGTACTGTAAAATCTGAGGAATGTTGGGCACTGCTGTGCTTATCCCTTGAGATTGATTCCAGGCACAGAATCTTTTCCATTTGGCAGCATAAGATTTTCTAGTACTAGGCCTTCTCGCCTCCAAAATGACATACATCACAGGTTTTCTGAGGGATGCTAAGGGTGAATTTAGGTGATTAGCCACACTGCAAGATTCAAAGTTTGGAGCGGTGTGTGCAGAATTTGGTTGTTCTGCTGAGACAGTAAATAAGTTGTCTGAGGCAGGTGGAAGGTGTGAAACATTGCACAGGAGTGGGTACCAGTGTTGGCGAGGCCAGCCTGGAGCAATCAAAATCATTTTTGGTTTGTCCTGTTTGACTTTTAGTAGAACTTTGGAGAGCAGAGACAGAGGGGGAAAGGCATAGACAGATAGTTTTTTCCAGCTGAAGGATAGAGCATCCCCTCTCCAGGCTTTTTTTGTGATGAGTTCTTGTGCAAAATTTGTCCAACTGATAGTCATGGTTTGAGGCAAAAAGATCTATGTCTGGGCTCCCCCATTTGCGTGTCAACATGTTGAAAATCTGTGGTTCCAGTTTCCATTTGTGTGGGTCCATGAGATTTCTGCTTAGTCCGTCTGCCAGAGTATTCAGCTTTCCTGGCAGGAATTGAGCTTGTAGTTGTACTTGATAGGTCAAGGCCATGTTCCACAATGCCATGGCTAGTCTGCAAAGGGGGTAGGAGTGTGTACCCCCCTGCTTGTTTATGTACCACATAACCGTGGTGCTGTCTGTCTTTATCATTAATTGTCCTGGATGAAGGTAGTCCTTGAAGGCTATCAGCGCATTTTGTACGGCTAGCATTTCTTTTTGATTTATATGAAGGTGCATTTGATTTGGGCTCCATTTGCCCTGAATGCATGTGCCCCCCAAGCATAGTCTGATGCGTTTGTAGTTAGGGTTTGGGCGGCAGGGGTTGGTATGAATGACAGTCCCTTGTTTTGGTGGCAGGCCTCTGCCCACCATAGGATCTCTAGTTGCAGGCAAGGAATGATAGGAATCATTGTTTCCAGGTGGTGACAATGCTGACTCCATAGACTTTTTAAGTACCACTGAAGTTTCCTCATATGCAGTCTTGCACATGGAATTAGAAGAATGCAGGAGGCCATGAACCCCAAGGCTTTCAGTATTTGCCTTGCAGAAAAGCAGGGTTTCTGTAGCCACCTGTTTGAAGTAAGTCACCAAATGAATTTTCTTCTCTTGCGTAAGGAAAGCTATCTGGGCAGTTGTATTCAAGCTTGCACCCAGGAATGTAATTTTTTGAGAGGGTACCAGTTGTGATTTCTTTTCCTTTATAGTGTGCCTGAGACATGTTAGAACCCTTTTTACAAATGCCAGATGGTTCAGAAGAGTGTCCTTGTGTTCTGCCTGAACTAGACAATCGTCCAGGTATGGATATATTTGAATATTTCTTTGCCTACAAAATGCAATCAGTGGAGCCAAGCACTTTGTAAAGACCCTGGGCGCAGTAGATAAGCCAAAGGGCAGTGCAGACAACTGGTAATGCAAGTAGCCTGCTTTGAAGCGGAGACATCTTCTGCAAGATTCCCTGATTGGGATATGCAGGTAAGCCTCTTTTAAATCTAGAGTTGCCAACCAGTCATCTTTGCCTAGCATAGGAAGTAACTGGTGAAGAGTCAACATCTTGAATTTTGGAATATCCAGAAAGGTGTTTAGAGTAAATATGTCGAGAATTGGATGCCATGATTTGTCTTTTCTGGGTAACAGGAAAAGTCTTGAATAAAAACCTTGTCCCTTTTCCTCTTCTGGTACTGGTTAAATAGCCCCCATGTTCATGAGGGAAAGTACTTGTTTCTGGGCCTCTGCCCACTGATTTGGGGGCAGGTCTGGCCTCTGTTTGGAATTGGCAACGTGTGGAAATGAAATCTGTATCCCTGGGATACTATATTTAAAACTCATTTGTCCTGGGTTATAAATTGCCAGTTTCTTGCATGAAGAGCCAGTTTTCCCTCCAAAGGGGCGGCTAAAAGGTAAGTGCTTGGTAGGTGTAAAGGAAAGTCATTGAGACTGCTTACCATAGGGCGGTGTCTTGTTGTTTCCAGATTTGGAAGAGGAGGCACCCCATTGTTTTGTTCTGAAAGTCCCTTGTGACTGAAACCTGGAGACTTTGGAATGTCTGGGTTTGACTTGAGTGGCTCTCGAAGGAACTGGAAAGGACCAGTAGCTAGTAGGCCAGTGCCTACTAAATCTTTGAGGTTGCACTTGTAAGAAATCTTTCACAGTTTGCATAGATTTAGCTTTATCTTCCATCTTTTTTAAAACTTCTTCAGCCTTATTACCAAAGAGACTGTCCTGTTGTAAAGGAGCATCCAACAATTTTGCTTTAACATGATCAGGTAGATTTTGCTCTTTGAGCCAAGCATGCCTTCTTAGCACAGACCCAGTTACAGCAGCCCTGCAAGAGTCCTCCAAAGAATCTAAACCACATTGCAAAGTATGTTTTCCAACTTGTTCAGCTGAGTGCAATAAATCCTGTAAATCTTTGTTTCCCACACAATCAGAAATTAACATCATTTTCTGTTTAAGCAGTCCCATGACATGCTGTTGATAATTTAGCATATGAAATTGACAGTTTAAAGCCCTGATTGCCAAGGTTGCAGAAGTGTAAACCTTCTTACCCCATCTATCCAGCGCCCTGGAATCTCTATCAGAAGGTGTAGGATTTTTAGCAGTAGAAGCCTTAATGCCCTTGGGACCCTGAGAAATGGTTTCAGGATCTGCAACAGGGTTTTTGAAAAGAAATTTGTGGAAGTCAGGAACCCTGTAGTATCTGTCTGGCTTACAAGGAGCCATATGAGATTCTGAAAAAACATCATCAACAATGTCTAGAACAGGAGGTATAGCCAAAGGCCTATGCTGAGGAAGAAGAAGAAAATCCCTAAGTCTCTTTTTAGATTCTGAGAAATCCTGACTTTCCCAGTGGAAATGTTCCCTTAAGGTATGTAAAGTTTCCCCAAAAGAAAAATCCTCAGGGGGAGAAGCAGAAGGAATGAAATCTTCTGCATCAGAATCCTCATAAGTAGGTACACACAATTCCTGTTTATTAGAAGAGTCAGAAGAAATAGAATCCTGTTCAGAAGATTCATAATCAATGTCTTGCCTAGGCCTCTTAGAAGGGGGGGGGGGGTTGGCTACCCCTGATCAGAGCAATTAAATCTTCAACCATTTTGATCATTTGTTTTTTAGGCATAGGGGCCTGCACATGTGGCCCAGGCGTCAATTTTTTAGGCATAGGTCGAGATTTTGTCCTTAGTTTTGAAGATGGCTTTGGTCTAATATACAAATCTGTAGGCCTGAAAACACCCTCAGAAGCCGGTGCCTGCACAGCGGCTCCAGACACATCCAAGGTAGAGCCATCCTCGGGTTCCATAACTGAAGCATCTCACGGCATACCGGACTCCGAATGGGTCTCAGTAGAAGTCTGCGAATCAGACGTAGCGGGTATCAAGGGCTGCGAAAGCGCCTCACTGAGTACCGGTGAACTGGCGACTGGCTTAGGAGAAGCGTCGTCGACAGTTTTGGACCTAAACAGCCTGTCTATTTCTTTTTCTTTGCGTTTTTTTAGGTATTCCGGTAGTTGGATTGCTAACCAATGACATTTCTGGATAATTAAAGTGTGAGCCAAAATATTTAGAAGCAAAAATGTACCGACATTTGATAGCGCGTTTATTAAATAAAGCACAAAACCAACAGCAAGGTACGTTGTGGTCAGGGCCTAGGCAAGGAATACAGTACAAATGAAAATCCTTATGAGGTATTTGCTTCCCACAAGTAATGCAATTATTAACTTTTACTGACATCGGTAAGGAGCACGAAAAAGTTTCCCCAACGGGGTATTTAGCTTTTTAGTTGAAGACTTCGGATCTGAAACTCAAAAACGAAAATTTCAGGAGTCAGCTGACCGGCACTTGCAAATGCTTCTGCTTCGGGCACTGCGCAGCAAGAAAGACTGATGTAATGGCGTCGGCTGCATGTTTTATACCCCTGACGACCTGACGTCATGGAAAAAGGGACAGCAACCGACGCAGGACCCAAGACTTTGTTAATTAGGCCGACTGCGGGCAACCTGACAGCAGATTACCCAAATGTAATGACTGCAACAATGAAACACGAAGAACATCCATTAACTTAGCCTTAACATCATCTGGCAAAGGTTGAAGCTGAAGCAAAGAATACCTCCTTATCACCGACTCAAAAGTAGCAGTCCTAGAAGAAGCATCGGCTGCATCATAACTACACTTGCTGGAATGATGAGCCACCTGGGAGGAAGTCCCTAACAGGGAAAGGGCAGAAGTCTCACCCTCAGAGTCTGGAAGGTCAGAAATAACCTGACAAGCCTAAGACAAGAGAGCCAACAAATAACCTGAACATATGGGTCTGATAATTAACATCCCTAAAAGCCAAGGTGGCAGAAGTATAAACCTTCTTCTTGCCTAGCCTTTCCATGGTCTTGCAATCTTTATCAGAGGGCAGCAACTCAGAAGAAGGGAGCAACTGAGAGGGCTTGTCAGAGGCTACAGACGCCACAGAGGGGTCAGCAGAAGGACATCTGTACAAAAATTTACAGTCTTCAGGTACCCTATAGAATCTATCAGGTTTCTTGGGAGCAGGGGTCTGAGAATCAGAAGCATTAGAAAATGCATCCAGTACAGCAGCCAGAACAGGAGGAACAGCAGAAGGCCTAGGAAAATCCACCTGCAGCAACTTATAGTACCTTTTTTGAACCTAAGAAACCTTAGCACAATCACATTTAGAGAACTCCATCATCCTTGAGATTGGGTCCCCAAAAGAAATCTCTTCAAAGGGAGTATCAGGACTAGTAGACTCCTCTTCCTCTCAGCCACAACCCAAGGGAGAGGGAATCTAAGATGACTATGGAAGGGATTCCTCATCTGAATCTATGGAAGGGATTCCTCATCTGAATCTGTCTCTTCCTCAGAAGAATCCTGTTCCCTGGGTCTTTTAAATGGAGTAGAGGATGGGGGGGCTGGAATAGAAACTCCCTGAGCAGGTTTCAAAGCCATCAAAGCACTAAAGAAACTGTGAATAAAAGACAGCCACTCACTCTGAGGGTCATTTGGAGCAAGAGTAATGTGTTTAGTCTTTTGCTTTTTCTTCAATGGGACATCCGCTTTATAAAATACAAAAGACTCTGACCTAGGGCAGCATTCAATGATGGTAGTAGGTACTTCTTTTCTGACTAAAATCTGAGGAACAGCCCTAAACTCCTCTGAGATAATCAGCTGTGGTTCTTCCTGAGGGTCCAAAGAGGATGTCTGCAATGCCTCCTTGGATGTGCTTAAAGTTGGATCCCTGCCAATCTCCAAGCTGGTTGCGGCAGAGAAATCCAACGATAAAGCTGTGTGTCAGCCTCTGGGCATTCACTCTTCTCAGGAGAGATGATCAGCAGAGGATGAACTGCAGAAAATTTCACCTAGGCTTCTTGGCCTTCTTCTTCACTGACAAGAAGCATGATAGATGAAACAGGACATATGGTCGTGCGAGGTGCCACAGCAAAACAGACACTGTTCATGGCCGTCTTTATGGGGAATCTGTCTCCCACACTGGCATTTACTCTTCTTGGATGACATGAAACCTCACAAGCAACAAAAAGAAAAGATAAGCAAAAAGTAACCACAACGAGGCACATATCTGCAACGGGGCAGTGAAAACTGCAATGGAACTTAGGTGATCAGACTGGCGATCAAGAGAAGGCTTTTGGACTGGTGACAAAGAAGTTCTGAAAATGGTATGACCAGACATCACCTTGATGCCCTATGCTATGCACAAAGCATACCTGTGACATATGGCGCACACAAAGCAACCTAAGACTCTGGTACACTGGCCTGACATCAGGCCACCCTTGGCAAGGGATCCCTAATGTTATGAAAACTGTAACAATGAAATGGAAGGACATCAACTGTAACAATTACATGTTAAAAAAACAACCAATCATTATTAGTAAAAAGTACACATAAAAGCATTAAAAAAATGGGGACACCTTATTTACACCCAAATTTCTATGTATAAAATTGGCGCATCTCGTATCAAAAGGCATGTTACACAGTCTAACCAAGCAGAGCTCTTTGAGTCACTGACAACCATGACAGAAAACAAGTGCAAAGGTTTATTTTTAAACTTTTGTAGTGCTCACATTTGGACATGCTTCTGTTAAAAGAAAAAAAGCCTTTTCTAAAACAGATGCTATTAAAACATCCTTTTAAAACTCCCACCAAAGCCAGTCTTTTCAAACACCTCCCATAATTAGATCGGTATGAGGGTAAAATGTAACTGCCTAACTATAACCTATTAAGAACTGGAAAAGAAATTTGGTAATTAGCAAACTGTAGCATTTGCACAGTATACAATTTCCCAATTAATTTTATTTTATTGAATCAATCAATTAATTAATTAATAAGTACATATTTGACCACCACTGATGCATACCTCTTATCTGGCAGCCTTTGCTTCTTTCTATAACAATCTAGGATCCATTCTTTGCGGACAATTTTACCTCCTTTTGCCTTCACCTCGTTATATTTTGGAGTGTTTTTAAACGCACAGCTGTAAAACAAACAAAGCAGTTAGTCTGCTAGCAGCATATCAAAATAGTCAGTACTAACCTATTGTGTATTTCTAGACACCACCACTTCTTTGTGATTGTAATGGTATATGCTCCGAAACTATTGATTCTACTATTTTACAGAGGAAAAGAATAATCCAACAAGGTCACTATTACCAAAAATATGTCTGATGAGCTTCTGCCACAAGACAACCACACAAGCATTCAGAAAAGGAAATATATGCTAAATATCAACTAAGACAGCTGAGCAGGTATTCATGCAAATAAATCTATGCTAAATATATATGCCCACTCTGCACTAACACTGTACACTTGGTCAGATACAGTAGGCTACTGGTCCGTGTGTGTGTGTGTGTGTGTGTGTGTGTGTGTATACACATTTTATATTTATTTATATATATGGTGCTTTTTCAGCCTGCCTGTTGCTTTCCATGTGAGATCACATTACAGCAGGCTCTGGGAATTTTCCCTTACTCTGCTGTTGTTTAATCTCAGAGAGTATATATAATTAGCAAGGGGTGTGAGGAATACAAGGGGTGGGGCTTGTCCCCTCCTACAAAAAGTTGGATTTTTTTAAATTCTTCATCCTTTTTAGAATTGCTCTTTAAAGATCACTCCACTTAACCATGAGATACTCATATTATATATATATATATATATATATATATATATATATATATATATATATATATGTGTGTGTGTGTGTATATATATATATATATATATATATATACACACACACACACACACAAATGAGCACACACAAAACACCTTGCTACATATAATTTGGAAAAAGATGGAAGCAAGTTGTATAAAACTCTAAGGCCTATAAGGATGAAATCACATATACTTAAGGCCTTGTGCACCAAGTCAACACTTTAACATCCCATAAGGTTCTCTAACATGGGAACTAAACTCTACTACTTACTAAAAACAAAGGATACATGCACTACTTTAAATATTTAAAAGCAGTCTTACTGCTAAACAGATCAGTCATGTTAAAGTAAGTTTTCAACATAATGTTAGCATAGATTTAGAGATGCTGCAACCCCCTTAAAGCTGAAAATAACAAATCTTCCTTAGGCAACCAACATCTGTATCAAACCAATGCTATTGTAATTCAGATTTTTTTCTAATAATGAAAATCAAAACTTGCATAAATCATATTTTACCACAAAAAACATGTTCACTTATAATCCTTGATAGTGTCTTTGTCTCTCACCTGCACAAATGTACATATCTCAGTACATTTTCCTGCTTCATAATGCAGCAGAAGAATGGCGTGCTATATCAGCACAACTGTGTTCTAAGCCTCTACAGAAGTATGTCGCAATCAAATTTACAAAATGGACAAAGAAAATAAAATCAACAAATAAGCTTGTTATTACTTGTACATTCCTCTCCTTGGATCAAAACCCCACTATACTGAGCTCACATAAGAGCTCCATTAATTCTCAGATTTATGTTGCCTGGCATTTCATGCCTCTTGTACAGAGACCCAATATGAACAGGCCTGAAGTTTGGAAATAAAGTGATCAAAAGGCAAACACATTAATCATGGAGAAGACTGAAGACGGAAACCTAGATATTCACCAAAAATGCTGATATGCTAGAAATCTTTCAACAGTGGGTAATTACTGGGATTTCCTCTTCTGATATTCCGAGCATAAAATTTCTGATTTTTTTTCTCTTGTTTCCATGCTTAGAAAAATACCTGCATTGACACTGCACCATCAGAGTGGGAGGGTACACACAGCCTACTCCAGTGATGGCAAACCTTTTGGGTTTAGTGTGTCAAAAATTCAGAAAATGCCTATCTTGATTCTGCTGGAGTGTCCCCCACCCAAACAAAAGAGAAACAACTGTTTACATATTACTTTATTTAAAAAATACAGTCCAGTCGTGTGCTGTCATGTATTATATAAGTAAAAGAAAAATCAGTGACTTACAATAGAGAAAACAATAAGCAAACTGATCTTAAACAGTGCACCAAAAAATTACCCTACTTTTAATAGTAATTTTGAACTGAAAAAATATGGAACACATTGCATTTGATTTGATTAACATCAATTAATGACTTTTTTGTTGCTGGGTTTTAATAGACAAGTGTAGGGTCACATATTTCTTGTATTTTTGTTCATTCAGTTTCTTTGGTAACTCGAGCGTTGGTGAACGCTGGTGTGCCACCCAAAATGTTGTGGTGTGTCATAGGTTCGTCATCACTGGCCTACTCAGTCCAACCCTAATCCAATAAGTGAATATAGCTGTAGGACAGAAAAAACACACATGAATACAATAAATCCTATATTTGCCCGGCTTATTGAGAGAACCACCCACAAATGCATAAAGAATTCTGTTGATCTACAGGTGGACTTTTGAGAGGATAATAAGAATCAGTTGCAAAAGGCTTCTTCACAGCTCAAATTATATAGTGAGTACATACCTATTATCTCTGACTTTCTAAAACCTTCTACAGTGGATAACTGTAAATATCCCAAATACTCAAAAATAATTAAACCTTACCTGAACCTCCATTAAACTTCCTGGGAGGATGGAGCTAGAATAATATCTAAAGGAATGTTTGAAGTTGGACCACTCAGCCTGGTTCCTCCGACAAAATGAAGATCCTCTTCCACCTTGCCAGAGTGCATCTAACAAGTGAAAGATATTCAGGCAGCCTCTAGCACCTCAAAATTCTGTTGGAAGACCCAGTAGGAGGAATGGAAGTGAAACAGAAGCCAAGCCCTGAAGTAATAACATTTCAAATGAGACCTCAGTTTTGGAATCACTAGTGATCAATAATGGACAGTGAAGATGTGAACCCCAATGACCTTGTAGCCATGGCACTAATGCCTGCAATACGGCATTCTTGAAGCAAGCAGTGAAGGCAGCAATTACACTCACTAAGTGGTCACTATCAGCAGCATTTTCAGCATGTCCCTTTCTAAAGCAAAGATAATGAACATTTGTCACTTGAATTCACCCAACTTCTTCAGATAAAGCCTGAGATGATGAAGTATATTCATGGTATGAAGAGCCCTCTCTCTCCCCTGGATTTTTCCTCTACAAAGCAAACAGAAAGATGAATGTGGTTTATGGGCAACTCTGATAATTATCAGAAAGTATAATGGCACCATAACAGACAGTCAACCCTTGTGAATTAAGTAAGATTCCCTGAAACATTACGGACCTGTAAACCATAAATCCAGTTACCAGAGGTAATGGTAAACAAGTTAAAGAGCATTCCTGGAGAAAACTTTAGCACCAGTGAATCTGCAGGTTCAAAGTCTGAAGACGGTACGCTTGTCAACCATAAAATGTAAGTGATAAGAAGAGAGTTTTTTCCTAAAGGAAGGTGAAGATATAGAATAATTTTAAGGAACTGTTTATTTAACCAGTTAGTGAAGAAACATAGTCTTGTCATCTACAAGTTAGTGTGTGTGTGTCTTTCAGCTTTTCCCGGTTAGGGGTCGCCACAGCGGAACTCCGGTCCGCTAATGATTGGCAGTAGAGTTTTACATGCTGGCTTGCCGGGCCTAACGCACAACCTTCAACGAAGGAACGCCCATTCACGCATGTCGTCACACAGTAGACGCTTTAACTGAGAATCGAACGGGCAACGTCTAACTGTGAGGCGACAACGCTACCGCAGCACCACCACCGCGTAATGTCATCTACAAGTTAGTGCTGTGCAGAAATACTAGAAGCACTCACCCTGACCTCCGAGTAGATGAGAAAGAAGGAAAGATGTCTGAGGTAAATGAGAATAACCTTGCATAGCAAATGACTGTGGTGGTCCCTTAGACACATTCATGAAACTGAAACTCTTCTTCCATCTTAGTAGAGTAAATAAAGGAGTAAAACAGGACAACCACATTCACCTCTGTGATGAAGTGGTTAACATCTGGGGTAACTACTCCCACAAGATACTAATCAAACAGGATTCCCAAATCCCCCGTTCTAGGATATGGCTTTGTCACCAAGACACAAACAGCTATTAAGGTGATGTCTCAGTCTCTAAAACAGGAATAAGAAAAAGCCTCCTCTGTGTTCACTTACTAGACCACTGCCTGGCTGCATGTTTACAGCAGGAAGAGTTATGGTCTCAATTTTGTTTCTGGAGTTTTTAGGGTGAGAAGCATCATCCTCAACTTCAGTAATGTGGAGCCTTGCTCTTTTGCAAGAGACTAGTTTCTTTCAGCCAAGAAAAGCTTTGTTTCTTGACAGTGAAGCATTCATTGCCAGGACATATACTGCTTCAGGAGGTTTAAAGGAAAAGCTCATAATAAAGTTAGTGGCAACTGTCCACTTCAGTGCCTGATGGCAAGGGTCTGGCAAGTCTCTGAAGACACAATGACAAGTGCCACTTGCACTTCACAGTCCTCTATACCACAGGAACCCCGTGGCATGCAAACATTACTGAAGTTTGTGGCCACCATAAGGCCCAAGGTGAGCAAGAAAGCTCCATGCCTAAACCTTGCAGCGCATCCTCATCCAGGCTGCCAAGATTGCAACCTTTGGATTCCTTTAATGGCAGGGTCTACAGAAGAATGATTGTTCAGTTCTATCCTAATGAAGATAATCTTCCACAATGAGAGATCAGACAGGATTTCAAATTTATGGAGCCACCTACCCCCACAAGTTCTGTAACACCATAGGAGCACGCAAACTAAGGATCCAACAAACAGTCCCTAAGTGTGCAAACTAGAGACAGTCAACAAGCAGGAGAACATATGAAGGTCCTCCTTCTGCAAGGCCTCTGCCACAATGGTCCATACCTTGGTATACACTCTCAGTACACAAGAGAGATCAATTAACACCATCTTGTACTAAACGTAAGATACACCCATCTCATACTGTATGAACCTACTCTGCAGATATAATGTCCCAAAAGGTTCTACTATGCCCAGTAACACTATCCAGGATATTCTGTGCCATCAGGGGTATTTACAACAAAATATTTGATTTTTTTTTCCTTTTTAAGCATGGAATTACATTTTAATTGTTATTTTTTTTTTCTCTTTCTGTTATCTTGTTGGAGCTTTTCTCCCCGGGCCTCTAGTGAAAATGGAAATATATCCAGCTAGACCAGCCCGGTTAACAAATGTAAAATAAATAAAAATAAAATAAATAAATTTGATCGATGAAAACACAAAGGTCCAGCATATGCCAGAAATCTTCTTTGAACATGGGAAAAGTGGAATTACAACCTTTTATATTTCTTCAAAACAGGAAGAGAGACAACTGTCCTCTTGTGACGTAGAACCTGAGCCTATTCAAAGAACTTTGTGGAGAAAGCCTGGCCACTTAGTGAAGCTCTTTCTGTGGAAGACCAAGAGCTCTCAGACACAGCCATGTGTGACCAAATCTACAACTTAAAAAGTCTGTGGCCGTGTCCTCTCCAAGCCAAGATATTCTCAGAGAACTGACCTCCCACAAGCCAACTTACACAATAGTCAAGGCAGTAGATTGCCAGGTCAGCAGAACTGTCCTCCTTGGGAACTCATCTGGTACAGATTAAGGAGGCAACACTGACTGATGGTTGCGCACCCCCCCCCCCACACACATATTTTACTTGGTGGTTTCTTTCAAGAGAAATGAGGTGGCCCAGAGGAAAAGGAGGCTGATAGGGATGGAGATCATTAACTGTGGTTGGCAAATGTTAACAGGACTGCTTTCATCTCTACTGCACTATTATGCAGATTGGTCTCTGGAGGGACCAAGTGCCTTGGACCATTCTTCCCAGGAAATGCCAACCACCCACCCCAGTTGGGAGGCATCCATAGTCA